>NC_046154.1:31005877-31158377 GCF_011064425.1 Rattus rattus
GAGTCCAGATCAGCATCTAACCTCGTCAGTGCCCTTAAACCCAAAACTACAGCTGCGTGTTAACCTTCCTCCCCAAGGCGGACAAACCCACAGGCCCTTTGTAGCCATGCCCACCACTAGCAACCTTAGTGCCAGGCATGCTGGGACTTCACTGTTGGTGAAACACAAAGCCAGGCCCTGGGCAGGAGCACAGTGAGCCTACGTTCAGTGGTGTCGCCCAGCACACCAGTGAGAACTTCAAGCGTGTGGATGTCAGAACAGAGATTTGGGAGTTTCAGGAGATGGGTGTGATCAGAGCAGGATGTCAGGTCACAGTTCAGAGGCACAGAGGCCAAGCCCTGCTATTGCAGGGGGACAGAGGAAGGGCCAAGGCAAGGCTAGTCAGGCGTCAGAAGTAAGCGCACGTTATAAACCATAAACCAACCAGGCAACCAACCAGGCAAGTGCCACAGAGCTTAGATGGCTAAGATCTGAGAGCGTCCACAATCCACCTCACATTCAGACCCAGGCACGAGAAAGCATGCCATGGGTCAGCACCTACAGCCAAGCACCAACCAAGTCAGGAAGACAAACAGTTAGCAGCAGGAGACACCATCCACGCTCACAGGATGAACATGCCGTCAACAGCCGTGTGAATGTCTATTGTTTCTACGTAAGGAAGACAAGGGAACAAGGGAAGAGCAGCTGCCTCAGGCTTTGGGATAAAGAACCTCATAGTGGTTCTGGCTTCCACAGGCCTAAGCAGCCACAATTCACACCGGGTGCTGTTCATATCACACACATACACACACACACACACACACACACACACACACACACACACACACATACACACAAAACAAAACAACAGTAGTTATCAGTGAGGGGATGACCTGTGTCTGGCCGACTTGAGCAGCTTTCTTAGACCAGCTACCAAGGCAGCCCATGCATCCTCCCAAACCAACGGGGCAGGGTGTGGGGATGAAGAGTACAAGGCCTAGAGACACTCAGAGTGCCCAGGAGTGCAGTGTGGACCCAGATCTCCGCTACATCTCCGTCCTAGCAAACCTAGGTCTAGTGCAAGTCAGGTACCACACAGAGAAAACAGCCTCCATCTGGCACAGCACCCAGTAGGACAAGCCTCGGTGTCAGAATGTCCTTCTCTGCTGACCAACATCACGGTCACTAGACAAGTGTTGCACCTGACCACTCAGGAAGTGACAAGCCAGACCTCACCTCAGCTCCTTGTTCTTTTAACAGTCACTAGTAGGCTGGTGGCTTCCACGCTACTCAACCCTGTCCGGGCTCTCCCATGTGGTGGGGCCAACAATGATGCTGCAACTCAGATGGAGCAGCACGTAAATGGATGACACTCTGGGGATGTCCCTCCTCTCTGCTCTTTCTGTATCCAGTATTGACCTCCATTCTCCTCCAGTGAATGTCACACCTGCCCACCTCCAGATCTGGTAAACTCTCCCTGCTAAGTCAGGTGTACATTCCGCAAGCTTGGCCCAGGACCAGCCCAGCTCAGACAGTATCAGAGGATGCTCCCTGTGTTGTGTTTGATCCATTATCTGTGATATCTCATCACAGCTCCAAGAAGACATTAAGAGGCAGGAGGAAGCTTGTCCCTCTTGCTCTCTCCCATGTCCTTAATTTACCAGGCCTCATGGGTAGCAACTCAACTCTCTTCCAGATGTCTTTCACATAATCTCAGAAGGCTTTATCCTCAGGGAGATATCAGACCGAAACCTGATCATTTCTGTAACAGCATCCGGCCTCTATATAAATACAGTGGCTCTCAGTGGACTAAAAGTGGTCTCTTTCACATGCAAGTTTTTATAGACTTGGAGAACTAGATCATCATGGCAGCAAATGGCCTTTTTCTATCGTGTCTAGCCTGATGTTGCTGTGGCCCCACCTTAAAGACGTTCCCATTTCTTTGGTCTCTGCCCAGCTCGCATGCTCGCTCACTCTCCCCTGTGCTGTGCGTGGTACCTTCTTTACTAAACACTTCTCTGGAAATGTTCCCTCTACCTCTCTGCCAGGCCATCTGCAGAGGCTCCAGGTTCCAAGGGGCAGCCTGGAGTTGTAAGCACCCCACTCCCTCCCCTACACCAGTCTGTGCTTAACAACTCCCTTCTCCACAGGAGTGCCAGGCTAGACCTTGTTTACCCACTTCTTCCTCCCCTCCCTCTCAGCTTTCAGTCACAAAGCTCTCTCCTCTTCCTGCCCACCACTCCCAATTCCTGCAGCATTTACATCCTGCTCTTCCAGTCACAGCTCAGTACCTAAATCATCTTTCATAAATAAATAAATAAATAAATAAATAAATGGGGTTTAAAGTAGCCACATCTCTCTACAAAAGAGCCGTGCATCACCACCCCTTTGGGGTCGCATGTAAGATATCCTGCATATCAGATATTTACATTATAATTTATAAGTACCAAAATTACAGTTGTAAAGTAGCAATGAAATAATTTTGTGGTTGGGGGGTCACCACAGCATGAGGACCTGTATTAAAGGGTCTCAGCATTAGGAAGGTTGAGAACACTGCTCTATAACCTGGTCCATTCACACTGTCTTTTGGGGGGGGTGGAAATCCCACCACGCTCACACTCTCTCTTTGCTGCCACCTCCAGCGAGCCACTGCTACATCTGCCTGGCGCACACGCTCACACACACACACACACACACACACACACACACACACACACACACACACACTTTGGCTAAAGTTCTGTCTCATTATTCACAGTTTTCAATGGGGTCTTGCAAAAATCATGCTAAGGATTTAAAACCTGTGGTGGTTTGATTGTGTTTGGTCCAGGGAGTGGCACTATTTGGAGGTGTGGCCTTGTTAGAGTGGGTGTGTCACTGTGGGTGTGGGCTTTGAGACCCTCATCCTAGCTCCCTGGAAGCCAGTTTTCTCCTAACAGCCTTCAGATGAAGATGTAGAACTCTCAGCTCCTCCTGCACCAATCCTGCCTGGATGCTGGCATGTTTCCGCCTTGATGATAATGAACTGAACCTCTGAATCTGTAAGCCAGCCCCAATTAAATATTGTCCTTTAAGACACGGTCACGGTGTCTGCTCACAGAAGTAAAGTCCTAAGACAGAAAGAACCCTTACATGCTGTCACTATGTAAGTAACTTAAATGTGTTGATTGTCTCCTATTGGCCTGCAGTTGTCATGTCTGTCTGGACTTTTTACAGTGCGTGTTAATTTTATTTTTAAAATTAATTTAGATAATAAGACCTGTCACTTCTAAGCTCATGAGACTTGCCTAAAGTCAAGACAAAGGTATTTGGAGGTTGGAGAGACAGCTCCTCAGGAGCTCTGGCCGCTGTTCTAGAGAACTGAGGTTCAACTCCCACCACCCACATGGTGACTCATAGCTGTCTATAACTCCACTCCCGGGGGATCCATCACCCCCTACTGGCCTCAGAAAACACCAGACATGCAAGTGGTGCACAGACATACACGCCCACAAAACACAATACACAAAAAATAAAATTGAAAATTTTAAAAAATATATATGCTTTTTTTGTTTCAAAATTAATTTCCTAAGCTTTAGTTTGACTTCTTAAGTTTTTCATTTGCCTGATTTAAACTATATACATTTGATATATTTCAAAGCCAATAAGTTTTCATTTTTAATTAAAAAATTGTCTTCAAAAATTCTAACAATAACCAAAATTACAAGGTTAGCACACAAAGGGTTTGTTTGTTTGCTGTTCGGCCTTTCTTAGTAACAAGGTAATTTACAGCTCTTGCTTTGGATATAATTTGGAATTTACTAAAATTACATGTGATAAAATACTAATGCGGTCTAGGAACTAGGGAGTGTCTGAGGACTCTGTTGTATGTCACCGTCTCAAGCTAAAGTGACAAAAGCAGAGCTTGGAATCTCGGCAAGCTCTGAAGCTCCCAGGAAGTGGCAGGACACAGAAAGGATGAAACTAAAGAATAACATGTGCTAGAGAGGGGCTCCATGGCTAAGAGCGCTTGTTGCTCTTGCAAAGGACCCCGGTTCGATTCCCAATACACACATCACAGCTCATAAGCATCTGCAACTCCAGTTCAGTGGGATCCAATGCCTTCTTCCGAGCATTGGGTGCACCAGGCATGTGTATGCAGACACAACACTCATACACATAAGAGAAAGGTAAAAGTAATAATAGTAGCCTGTGTTCAACAGCTCAGTGAGTTAGTCATTTTCTCATGCGACTGTTAGGTTGGAACATAGGAATAGTGAGACCTCATTTCCTGCCACCATCTTACAGAGGGCTGGCACACTCCTACAGAGAGTATGTCTGTCACAGTCTCCCGGGGGCCTCCGGACTTCAGGAAGTGCTAAGCCCCGCAGGCACTGCGGCTTGCTATCCCTGTCTTCTGCAGACGCTTCTCATAATAGTTCCTGTGCTTACAGATGCTGTATAAAGAGGTAAATAGCCTCTCCAAGCATCCCGGGAGAATCACGGGCCTCTAGAGAGTCAGGAGCTTTGGTTAAAGTGCACGTGCCACCCATCCAATGAAGGAACCTGCCTTTCCCTTCACCCCCTCCCCACATCTAGGTTCAAAACTTCCCCACAGTGCAAGACAATGCCCCTCCCACACGCAATTGCCTTAAAGCAGCCTCCCTTAGCCTTCCAAACCAGTCCTGTACTTTCCCCCTCTTCTTCAGACCTGCCACATCTCTCTGGTATTAAATAACGTCATCATCGTCGTCGTCGTCATTGTCGTCATCATCATAATACTCAAGGAATGATATTTATTGCCTATGGCTTCAGAGACCCAGCAAAAACAAAAGCTGACCTAAATAGTTTTGTGGAAGATAATAAGATAATTACTTACTGATGAACTAAGATTTAAACTATAAGGGGTTTTATCTGAGTTATACTGCAGTGCACAAACAATATTAAATTTTCTAAGTATTAAGAATAAGACCTAATCTCTTTATGTTATAAAACGTTTGGTGTGACGTAGTATACATGATTATGAGTATAAGTGTGAATGTTTCTGCGTATAATAGTTTAAGGTAGAGAGGGGTTTTGCTCGAAGACATCTTCTGTTAATAAGGTTTAAATGTAACTTCGTCTCCTTTCCTCGTCTCTGAGGAAAGCTCTCGCTATGAAGAGCAGGGTGGGCTCAGACACAGAGAGAGCCGCCCGCTCCATTCCTAGCTGTAGCTTTTTGCTTTTACGATGTGTTTTTGATAATAACTAATTTCTATAGTACAAGATGGGTTCCTGATTTCTTGTTTATTAACAGACTTAGGAGTTACAGGTATAAAGTGTTGATTTGAAAAAGGAGGTTTTTATTTAATGAATGCCTTTAGATTAAAAGATTTATGGGGGAGGGGGTTGAGGATTTAGCTCAGTGGTAGAGCGCTTGCCTAGCAAGCTCAAGGCCCTGGGTTCGGTCCTCAGCTCCGGGAAAAAAAAAAAAAAAAGATTTATGTGGGAAATTTATAAGGGATGATTAGTATTGTCATCGCTTAATTGTAATTGTAATTCCCAAGGTTAAAATTCTGCTACACTCTTACAAAATTGATGTTAACTTTCCTATTGCAACAATAAGGGTTTTTAAGTCAAGATTTACTTCTTTTATTTGATGTGTGTGAGTGTTTGCCTGCCTGTTTATCTTCACCGTGTGTTGCCTGGTGACTGAACTGGTCAGAAGAGGATTTCAGATCTCCTAGAACTGGAGTTACAGATGGTTATGAGCCTCCCGGTAGGTCTGGGAACAGAATCCTGGCCCACTACAAGAGCAAAAGGTGTTCTTAAACTGCTGAGCCATCTCTTCTGAAAACTGAATGTATTCTCATGTTGAATGAAGCCTTACTTTACTAAATAAATACCTTCCTAAGGTAGGAAAAATTCTACTACATAGAGTTTTTCATATTAGACATTCATACTAAATTATAGTCAACATCAGACTTATTTTGCTAGGTGATTACTTAAAACTATATAAATCAGACCTAATATACAAGTTCCCTTGTGTCTATTTCAATCTGGCTATATAAAATCCCATTGTGTCCTTTTGTCCTGTGGATTGATAATTAAATACGGCCGCTAATTTTGAGTTCTCCACAGTAAAACCCATAAAAGTAAACCTAACCAGACGATCTCATTAACTCAAAGAGGATACCCTCCGTGCAGATGAGGTCATGGCCGTCCACAGCTGTGTCTGCCTCCCCCACCCCACGTTTACATTTCTCACTGACCTTACATGCTGTCTGGCTTCTGTACTTCCTCCTTCCTGGGCTCCTGACCACGCCCAGGTGCTGACCTCTCATTTCTGGGCCTCTGCTCTCACCAGAACTTCTGTTCTTGCTCCCCCTCGCCCTTCTGAGTCCTGTGCGTGGCTCACTGTGCTAGTCTCGAAGCTCGCCCATCTCCAAAAGGGAAACTGAGGCTCACGAGGACATCTGCCTGCTTCCTCAGTTACGGAAGAGAAAAAAAGCAATTGTCATGTGTTTTTAAGCTCACTTGGAAGCTGGCTAAGTGAACCTGTTCACTTCAGACCAGATATCTCAACATGTCCTCCAAACTCACCTGCCCTGAAACAGGTTGGCCCCTGATTCCATAACAGGAAGGAGAGAGGGAGAGAGGAGAGGAGGGGGAGGAGAAGAAGGGGAGGAGGGGGAGGGAAAGAAGGGGAGGGAGACTAAGAGGGAGATGGAGAGAGACAGGGAGAGGTAAGTGAGGTGTAGAGAGAGGAGGATGAAGAGAGAGAGAGAGAGAGAGAGAGAGAGAGAGAGAGAGAGAGAGAGAGAGAGAGAAGAGGGAGAGAGGGAAAGGGAAGAGGAAAGAGCAGAGGAAATAAAAGCACTGGCCTTGAAGATCAACGAAGAGGTAAATTGCTCCCAGTATGTGATTACTGTTACCCCATGACATAAATGCCTCTCTGGGGATGGCCAGCAGGAAGCTTCCCCACAGGGAGGCCTGCCTGCCTAAAGATACTCGGTCACTAACTCCAGCATCGGACGGAGTCTTAACAAGGTCTTTTTAGTTGATGTCTCTAAATGTTCTGGATGTGCATTTGATGGTGGATTGCTATTTATCTGCTTCTTGTCTCTATTTTCTACTTACATGCATTCAAATGAATAAAAGATGCTGAAAGTTAGGCTTGTAGCAGTAATGCTAATCTTAGCTTGGCACGACTACAAATAAAGGTGATATCGTGTCCTTTAACCATCTTTTTTTTTTTTTTAATTACTTGTGTGTAGGCGTGTGTCAGTGTGTGGGTACTGCAAGCGAGCACAAGGGCCTGCAGATACCAGAGGCAGTGGAACCTTCAGAGTTGGAGTTACGGATGGTTGTGAACCCCCTGATGTGGTTGCTGGGAACTGAACTCAGGTCCTCTGGAAGAGCAGCCAGGGCCATCTCTAGTTCCAGGGTTTAGTGCAAAATTCTGTCAGACCTTCAAAGAGGACCTAATACAAACACTCTTCAAACTATTCCACAAGGGGTTGGGGATTTAGCTCAGTGGTAGAGCGCTTGCCTAGGAAGCGCAAGGCCCTGAGTTCGTCCCCAGCTCGAAAAAAAAAAAAAAAAAAAAAAAAAAAAAAAAAAAAAACTATTCCACAAAATAGAAACAGAAGGAACACTACCCAATTCCTTCTATGAAGCCACAATTGTGCTTCTACCTAAATCACACAAAGATCCTACAAATAAAGAGAACTTCAGACCAATTTCCCTTACGAATATTAACGCAAAAAATACTCAATAAAATTCTTGCAAACCAAATCCAAGAACACCTAGAAACAATCATCCATCATGATCAAGTAGGCTTCATCCCAGGGATGCAGGGATGGTTCACTCTATGGAAATCCATCACTGTAGTCCACTATATAAACAAACTCACAGAAAAAACCACATGATCATTTCAATAGATGCTGAGAAAGCATTTGACAAAATTCAACACCCCTTCATTAAAAAATTCTTGGGAAGATCTGGAATTCAAAGCTCATAACTTAAACATAGTAAAAGCAATATACAGCAAACAAGTAGCCAACATCAATTTAAATGGAGAGAAACTTGAAGCAATCCCACTAAAGTCAGGGACTAGACAAGGCTGCCCACTCTCTCCCTTCCTTCTCATTATAGTACTCAAAGACCTAGCCAGAGCAATCAGACTCTGAAAGGAGGTCAAAAGGCTACAAATTGGAAAGGAAGAAGTCAAAATATCACTATTTGCAGATGATATGATAGTATACTTAAGTGACCCTAAAAATTCTACCAGAGAACTCCTAATCCTGATAAACAACAGCTGAGCCATCTCCCCAGCCTCTAACCACATCTTTTGATGTAATCATTTCTCAAACACTATAACTCTCTAAACCGAGTTCTCAAATGCTTTCACTGGACTAGGGTTCAAATGCTTGGGGCTAGAAAGATGGCTGCTCTTCCAGAGGACCTGGGTTCAATTCCCAGTGCTCACATTGTGGCTCACAACTGTTTGTAACTCCAGATCCAGGGCTGACGTCCTGTTCTGACCATTCACGAGCAGGAAGAATATACATGGTATATATTATATACATAGAGAGAAAATATTCGTACACATGCAGTAATAAACAAATAAATGAATTAATTAAAATACATTCCTTGTCTCAAAGTCAAATGCTTCACTTTGTACAAGAATTACTTCATTCACTAAATCTTAAAGCCGACCCATTAGATGACAAGCAAACCTTTCCTCTTGCTGTATGTTGACGGAGTCCAACGGATTAGATGGCTACTCCTTTCTTAGGGCAATTCCACTCCCTCCACACCAGGGGAACCTGAAGATTCAAATCACCTCCAGGTCAAAGAGCCTGCCGCCCTCACCTGCTATTTTCTCTCCTTCCAGAGCTGTTTTTTTTTTTTTTTTAATTATTTAAATATTAGCCATAATATTCCTGTTACATCCGTGTTATTTCAAAGATAGAAAACAAAAATACGTAATTAACCCTGGACTATAATATGACCGGCAGATATTACAACCCAAAATAATCTTCTTTAGAGATATTTGTGTCTATTTTGTGTGTGGGTGTTTTGCTGCATGTGTGTCTGTGCACCTGGTGCCTATGGAGGTCAGAAGAGGGCATCCAGTTCCCTGTGGATGGCTGTGAGCCTCCATGTGGGTGCTGGGAACTGAACCTGGGTCCTGTGCAAGTACGGCACATGCTCTTACCTGTCGAGCCATCTCTCCAGCCCCCAAGAAATCTCTTCCTTAGTACTATTTTTTTCTCTTGAGGGTCTGCTTTCTTGACATGTCAACCAACTTCTTTGGATTCTAGAGTAAGCACCAAGCTACACTGGGACTATGGCTGCCATGTTCCACAGGCTGAACCTTGAGGAAAAAGGCTGGACCTTCAACAGGCTGGACCTGTTAGGGCGTCACAGGTCCAAAGTTGGAACTATGTGGGGCTACATCAGCCTTTGTAATGTGGCACGACAGTCATGTAACTAATACTCAAAAACTTTTTAAAATATTTTTTAAGATTTGTTTATTTTATGTGTATGAGTACACTGTAGCTGTCTTCAGACACACCAGAAGAGGGCATCAGATTTCATTACAAATGGTTGTGAGCCACCATGCAGTTGCTGGGAATTGAACTCAGGATCTGTGGAAGAGCAGTCAGTGCTCTTAACTGCTGAGCCATCTCTCCAGCCCCCCCGACTCAAAAACTTTTTAATAAGATTAACTTTAAGAAGAACTATAGCAACCTACCTAGACCTACCTTTTCTCTCCACCTTGCCCATGACCTCAAAGGCAAAACTTCAGGTCTTTCTTAAGAGCGCTCCCTCCTCTCACACCTGTCCTGTTTATCAGCTCCTCCATCGGCCTGCACCCCTTTCCCCCAGAAATTCTTCACGGACTTCCTGACTTACGGTTGAATAATCGTAAGTGCTACATGCATGCAGTCCCTGTGAAGGCCAGAAGAATCCTCTGGAACTGGAGTTGTAGACGGTTGTGAGCCACTGTGGGGGTGCTAGAAATCGAACCTAGATCCTCCTGAAGAGCAGCCATGGCTCTTAAACATCGAGTCATCTCTCCAGCCTAAGGTAGGCTTCTTGGACTCATAAGCAGACCCACCTCTGCCCCAGAGATCAGATGGGGAGTCCTCCACCTTAATCCCAGGACATCCAATTTCAGCTCAAAGGACATGAGTTGAGTCCTTCATCCTCTACCCCTTGGTTTTCCTCCTCCACCTCAGTCTTGTAAAATCTTCTATTTCTTTTTATCCATAACAAAAGACTGGAATGTAAGAATTTGATATCAGAATCCAGCCTCTGCACAGGCCTCCTCTCATACGTAGTGATGGGTACCCTACTGGGACGTTGTCTTTGGGCCCCCAGACTTGCCGGTGCCACGACCTTTCACCTGGGAGTGTGCCACATCCTGCTCTCCACCCCATCCCTGACTCTTGCCTGGGGATCAGAGAGCTTAACTGCAGGCTCTGGCTGGGAGATGGTCCACCCCCTCCTCAAAAAAGTATACAAGACTCCAGCCCCTACTGCCTCAGCTCTCATTCCTCTCGGTCACTCCTCCATGAGCTCTGTTTCTGGTACTAGAATCTGATTTCTCATTGAAGTCCTGCCCTACTCTTGCCTATGTCTGTTCATGGCATTAAGGATTCTTCTAGAAAACTCCTTAGTCCCTAATAATTGGTGTCCGTGTGCTCTTGAATCCCCACCCCGTCTGTGCTGGATAGTTTTATGTCAGCTTGACAAAAGCCAAAGTCATCTGAGAGGAAGGAATGTTAGAATTGGGATAAAGCCTCTACAGGGTCAGGCTATAGGCAAGCCTGTATGGCATTTTCTTAATTAGTGATTGATGGGGGAGGGCCAGGCCATTTCGGGTGTCATCCCTGTGCTGGTGGTCCTGGGTTCTATAAGAAAGCAGCTGAGCAAGCCATGGAGAGTAAGCCAGTAAGCAGCATCCCTCCGTGGCCTCTGCATCAGCTCCTGCCTCCAGGGTCCTACCAGGGTTGTGTTTCTCTCCTGACTTCTTTCAGTGATGGACTACAATGTAGACGTGTGGGCCAAATTAACCCTTTCCTCTACAAGTTGCTTTTGGTCACAGTGTTTCATCACAGCAATAGTGACCCTAACTAGGACATCATCACAAACCTAACGACACCCATGTGCTGGAACCACCAATTGTTCTCTGAATAGCAGGAAGGTGGGAAGAGAAGGAAAACAGAGCCAGGTAATGTGACACATATTCCCTTATTATGACCTCACAGAAAGTCTGCAAAGATAATATCATTAATACTTAAAGGTGCTAGACTTCAAGGTGGCTCACAACTGTATCCCAGTGTGCAACAGGAGGATTGCCACCAGTTCCAGGGCAGTATAGGTTGCATCCTGAGTTCCAGGTTAGAGCAGTCCACAATATGAGACTCTATCTCAAAACAGCAAAATCTGAAGGCACTACCATACAAGCAAAGGGACAGAGACTCAAAAAAAGCCAACAAACTCGCCCAGTCAGCTATTCGTACCAAAGCTAAGATTTGACAACAGTGTCTGATTCCAGAGTGCACAGCCTTCTGCCTCCCAGAAGCTGAGGCAGAACTCGGCCTCCTGGCACTGCCAACGAACAGAGCTGAGCAGGACAGAGCCACGGGCTGCCTCAGAACTGGGTAGGTTCGTCTCCTCCTGGGCTGAGTCTGTCCTGTTACAACTTCTAGAAACTAAATACACCCAGATTCATACATAAGGCAAAAGCACACGGCCACCAAAGAAAAAAATATCTGCTGCTTCTCTAAGCATTAGCCCAGATGATAAAAGTGGATTGGGTTGTCTTGGTGCAAAGGAAGGCGGAGAGAAGGTCAGCTCACCTTAAAATAACACACACACACACACACACACACACACACACACACACCAGTTTGCACACACTGATGGACTCACTGGAGGACCACTGGGTTCAGAAGTGACCTGAGGAGGAAGACGAGGATAAGGAAGGCACTAACAATCTCTTAGACCTCTAGTAAGTACCAGAAACCCAGTTAAAGTTCAACAGCTTAGCTTGACATCTGCCCTCAGAGCTACCCATGACTCTTCTCATTCTACAAGGCCTGGCGGAAGCTCAGATGGGTGAGGTGACTTGCCCAAAGTTACGTGATGAACAGTGATGGAGAAAGACCAGAAAACCCAGGTCTCCAGACTCCCTGCCTAGTTTATATCACATGGCCCCTGGCTGAGGGCTAGAAACCCCACTGACACCAATGAAAGGCTCCAGGGCTAAGGAAGTCCTGAGGCACCTTTACACCATCTGGTACTAAACTTGAAGTCAGACTCCTGGGCGGCCATTCCTTCTTCCTGAAGTTCACTCTCCCACGAACAAGAAAGGACCCCAGCCCCCAGCCTCATTGTGTATCCGATGACAATGAGAAGCTGGCGTCCCCTTTCTTACCCACCACTTTCCTTCCCACCCTGTGTGGTGCTGCCAGTTAGCACAATAGTACATTCTGTGTCCAAGGGCCTCTGCTGGCGGTCTCCAGGCTGGAGCAGCCCCAGTAGACAATGGTAGAGTCCGAAAGGCCTGATAGCCAGTGACAAATGTATGTGAATGACCAGCTCACGGGAAGTGGCCTTCAATAGTCCGATAGCTTCCTGTATCCTGACATTGTGAAGGCCCACTTCCTGCTCTGTCTCCGAGAATACAGTCAGGCCACCGGGGTGGGGGTGGGGGTGGGGGTGGGGGCAGGGGTAGAGGCAGAGCTCCCCCGTTACCCCTTCCGGGCTCCTACACTATTCTGAGGACAGCATCAGTCCCACTTGCCTTGTGATTGGAGAGTGAGTTCCTCCTGGTCTCTGACATTTCAGCTCCTCTGCCAACCCCCACCCAAGTCCAGTCAGAGCAAAACGACCTATTTTTAAAGATTTTCACAACCTCAACCTTCCTCAGTTTCACCAGCCACACCCCGTCTTTCCAGGATCTCAGGCCTTCTCCTGCTGGGAAAGGCTTCTTAGTACCTCTATGGCTCTCTAAACACATTTCCTGGTCAGAGCTGGTCACTGTACTCTGAATGATAACCTTCCTGGGCTCACAAAGGTTTCACAATGCAACCTTATCTTCCCAGAGTGGACAGCCCGCAATTCCTTCAGCTTCCTCTAGGTCTTGAAAAGCAAGACAGAAAACATGGTGAGCATGGAGTCTTCCTTTATCTCCTTGCTCCAGATGGGCTGGGGAAAGGCTTTCCCAGGGTTGTTAATCCCCACTGCACCGGGCCTCCCAGCCGAGGCTAGTCAAAAGGCAAAAGACCAAGAACCGACTAAGAGAACGGCAACAAGAGAAAGATGGATGGTGTGTGAAGCTGGGCACTGTGCAGAGATCTTTGCCTCTCAATTGGTTGTGGAAATGTGGAGGCAGAGTGGTTCATGCCTTTAATTCCAGAACATTAAAGGCTGAGGCTGGAGCATTGCCAAGAGTCGGAGGCCAGTAGTAGAACCCTCACAACTCTACCTGGTGTAGGGATGTAGGTTTAGGTTCGAGGATGGGGAGGCTACTGTTCTCCTCTCTTATCAAACCCCTCTTCTCACATCTCGGGACCACCACCCATGTTCTAGACATAAAGACCGATGACTATTCCCAACCTACCCGGAGCCTAGTTCTTTTCCACTTTCAACAAAGCAGGCCCTGACTTGACCTGAAGCCACTGTAGCTGCTGGGCTTGGGAGGAGTGGTATGGGAAAGGGGTCAGGTCAGAAGGTGATGATCCACTCAGTCCTTCTAGGCCACTGGAACCTGAGAACCCCTAGAGTCTGTGCAGGAATAGGGGACAAAGAGGTCTCTAGAGACAGGAAGTCAACTTCTCACCCTCCACCTCCTGCTGTCTAAGGGGAAGAGAGACAAAGGGCACAGTGGGAAGGGACAGACAGCTTTGCCACAGGACATCTTGTGTTATTTGGGAAGTAGTTGGCCTCTTCACCTCCGTATCCTTGTCAAGGCTAGGCAAGGCTCTCCAGATGACCAAAAGAGATATAAAGTGTCTGGCCCAGACACTTGAAGAGCTCGGCCTGAAGAAGTCCAGTGAACAGTCTTCCTTTTTTTCTTTTCTGGGATTCTTCTGCCTCAACTTTCAAAAGGACAGAAGGTAGTGGGTGGCTGGGGGAGAATACCCTACCCCTAAAAGCCCCTAAAATGACTTTGACATCACCTAGTAGGGCTGTATGAAAAACAGTGGAGAACCACAGGGAAGAAAGGCAAGGAGCACTGACTCCCAGCATGCATCTGCATCACTTCCTCCACAGGGTTCTCAGCTCTTCCAGGAAAACACGTGAGCCAAACATCTTTACCAGACTGTGAACCTGAACCAACCCAGATAGATAAAAATTTCTGGAAAAAATAATACAAGTGATGTTTGGATTCCCTGAGCGTTTCCACAGCTTCTGTCCTACCTAAGTGGAGTATTCAGAGGGTTGCAGGGCTTGGCTAAAACCAGGGTCAAAATCATCTCATCTCTGACTGGGAAAGCTGGTGGTCCCAGTCTGGAGCAAGCGGAAAGGCGTCTACATTCTGATAAAGCTAGGGGAAGGATGAGATGGTGCCTGAGGCCTGCTGACTGACTGTTCCTTCACCCCAGAGAACACAGGGGTAATGAACTCCCAGAACCTTCCGGCCCACCCTGAGGTCTCTTTTGGGTGGGAGGAACCACCAGAGTCAGCAGACCTGCTCACAGAGGGCCAGCACCTTCACAGGCAAAGCTGTGTCCTGTATAGAGCATTCCTCAGACACTGTCATCTGTCCTTAAGCCATGGGCTGAGTGAATCCCTCCAGAGCCGCTCTGTTGAAGTTCTGGACTCCAGCACCTTCGATGGTGATTAGATTACACTGTTCCTAGTAGACTGGACCCTAATAGAATCTGGCTGATGCTTTTTGTTGTTTTTATTGTTTTGAAGAACAGGAGTCTAGTGCTTGTTAGACAGGTACTCTACCGCTGAGTCACAGTTCTCTTGTCTGTCTGTCTGCTCGTTTGTTTGTTCTGAAACAGGGTCTCACTTTGTAGCCTGAGCTAGCCTGAAACTCACAATGTAGATCAGGCTGATCTTGAGCTCACAGTAATCTATACCCAGGTAACTTTTATTTTTACTGTGTGTGTGTGTGTGTGTGTGTGTGTGTGTGTGTGTGTGTGTGTGTGTAATGAGGACAACTTGCACAAGTCAGCTCTTCTTCCACTGTGTTGTTGAAAGATATTTGGTGAAGGATATTAAAGCTGGATTAAAGTTGGGGTCCAGGAGTCATCCCACAAACCACACACTGATCTCCGTTAAACAGGGAAGGTTTATTGAACATACACCCCAAGACTGATCGACCAGGGCAACAGCTCAAGAGTTTAAAGCTGTGTGCTGGACCTTTCTCAAGGCCAGCTTATAAAGGATCAGACTGCAAAAGCATAAGCAGGTGCTGGAAGTGCTGCCCAGTGGTCGGCCCTGACTCAAGCCAGTTTATACATAACAGTTCGTATTGTCCTTTAATTTTATGGGACCTACATGAAGCTTATGGTTGTGACCTTAAGATTAACAAACCTCACAACATACAGAACGCAACAGGGTATGTGGTCAGCATGGTCCTGCTCTGAATTGTTATTTTTCTGCATCCATGACTGGCGGGCATATTACAGCAGCAATATGAGATAGCTGGCAGGCATGGAACAAAATGGCTACTGTGCTAGGGGAGCGGGGTCAGGCCTCAACGCTGCACACTGAGCAGGTTACTAGAGCATATTGGAAACATCAACATCATGGATGGAGCAAGAGCATGGTGGGGAGAGACCCACCATGAGGAGACATTAGGCACCAGCACCAGAGCCAGACAGCATGGCAGGGACTCTGAAGAGAGGAATCTGAGTCCACGTGGCAGAGGTGGATCTGAGGATGCGGAAGGCTTCACAGTAAGAGCCTGCAGCCAGGCTCTCAGGCAAGGAGGCAGGGAGTGGGGTGGGAGGCAGGATGTGTATGACTAGTGCTGCTTTTGATGTAAACTCACTTCCCAGGTAAGAGATCCTGGCACCAAGAAGTCTGTTAGACTCACAGACAATGTCTCAGTAGGATGCCAGTCAGTTTGTATGAGAGGGGGAGAGACAGCTGCAAAGCGTGGAGGCTTCAACAGCAGCTGACATTGTGTCTACACCGCTGAGCCCTAAGGATTGAACCCATGTGCTAATGACCATCTCGCCAGCCCCCTCCCCGTTTAACTTTTTTAAAAATAATTTTTATTTTTAATTGTGTGTATGTGTGTGTGTGTGTGTGTGTGTGTGTGTGTGTGTGTGTGTGTGTTGCCTTCCTGGCAAGGGGATTACAGGCTTTTGCCAATAGGTTCTTCCATTTGTTTGTTGTTTGTCGTTTTCTTTGTTTTTAACCAGGGCCTATTGTTGCCCAGGCCTCCCTATGTAGCAGGGCCCCATCCTACCACCGCTTCCCAAACACTGGGATTATAGGCTTCTGTTGCCAAGACCAGATCATGATGTGATGCTATCTTTATAAAGTGAGGTTTGAGCCAGGCTCAGTGGTTCGTACCTAGAACCCCAGCATCTAGGAGGCCTCAAACTAGGCTGCATAGCCAAATCTTGACTCAAAACCAAAAGGGGCTGAAGAGATTGTTCCCGTATTAACAGTGCTTACTGCTCTTACAGGGGACCAGGCTGGGTCCACAGCACCCACCTGGCAGTTCACAACCAGCTCCAGAGGACCAGATCCCCTCCTCCATATGCTCCTTCACACACGATACACATAAGCCATGCAGATTCACACACATGCACACATACATACATACATACATACATACATACATACATACATACAAACATACACACATGCATGCATGCATACACACACATACATACACACATACATATACACACATACACACATGCACACACACATACATATACACACATATATACACACATACACACATACATATACATACACACATATACACACATACATATACACACATACACACACATACACATATACACACACATGCACATATACATATACATACACATACATATACACATATACACACATCACACACATACACACACACACACACACACACACACACACAGAAAATACATCAATAAATCTTTAAAACAACAAAAGGCTGTGGAGGAAGGCCAGTGCTGCCCTTGATCTTGGCCTCCCAGGCCCCCAAACTGGGAAAAGAACCTTCTGCTGTTTAAATCATTTGGTTGATATTTCGCTATGAAAGCCCAGCAAGCTAGAACCTCTCCTGGTTTGTCCAGGAACCAGAGAGAGAGATTGGAGCTTCCTCTGCATTTACCCCCAACTCAGTCGCACACTGGTTAGAGCCTCACACACTATACAAACTAATCAGAGTTTCTTTCAGTTCACCCAACAGGCTTTTGGGGGAAAATCAGTTCTTACCACTCCCCAGGCCCCTGACGCAGCTGCAGGCCTGTTTCCCTCTATACTAGGCACCCCCCTTTAGAACCCAGAGGCAGACCAGGGTCTTGAAGTATGGCTAAATGGTGCTATATTCTGCTGATCACATTAACCAATTCATTATAGCTGCACGCTTGTGAATATGTGATCCAAAAAGGGCCTTGGTGTGTACAGTCCTTGAGTCACTCTAGGCACCTGGCCCTCACCGTCACACAGATTTAGATACTTAGAAGTTACCGGCCGAAGTGCACACAGTTCTAGGTGGCAGCCTCGGACTTTGAGCCTTCGAACTCTGGAACTGGGTTATAGTTGGTGTTTTTTGTTTTGTTTTGTTTTTCTGAAAAACTTAAGAGAAGTCTGGGATTTGAGCCCACCAAGGCCCCAGTATATGTCACATGAGGTAAGAGGCAGCCAGGACAGGGCTTTAGGGACAAGAGCAAGCTGAACAGTCAGTCCCCTGTCATCGGACAACATGATAAACATTCAGGGTTCCCATGTGGGGGAGAGACCATGACCTCCCGCCTGCCCTGCACGGGGGAAACAGCTTGAAGAGCATCAAAGGGACAGAGTTGTTACCCTGAGAGTTGATCTTTTGTCTGCAGACTGGAAAACAAAAGTCAAAGAGGCAGGAAAAGCAGCCTGCAGCCGGCAGCAGGGCAAAGAGGGGACGCCAGCCCAGTGGCACCCACCGACAGCCAGCAAGCGCTTGGGGTGTCCCTTTGTCACATCAGCTACTTAGCAGGCCAGAGCTGACCTCGGTTGGTGTGATGATGAGAAGCAAGCTGGGAAGGGGGTGGGGTGAGGTTCAGGGCAGGCTCTGCCAAGATTCCCATGTTATCTTGGGCGAGCCATTTCCCGTGCAGGCCTCAGCCCTTCTGTTAGTTTGAGGAGAACCAGTCAATGCCCGTTGTTGTCTCTTCTCTTTGAATTCCTCAGGGACCAGGAGATGTGGAAAGAGGGTTCTGGAGAAGCCTAAAAATTGTTATACCAGCTCGGCCTGCCAAGTTGGTTTTTTGTTGTGGCTGCTATTTGATTTCTTTTGGGCTAATGGATCAAAACTAGGATGTCATGAGTATTACCTGCAGACTCCACCACGGAACCACGCGTCCTGGTGAAAAAGGAAACTCACAGCCTGGCTCCAAATCTGCTGACTTGGAACCACTGAGGGAAGGGCAGAAATCTCTTCTTTTCCTCCTTGTGTTAAGTATCTAATCTGGGGCCTCATACATCCCAAGTATGTGCTCTGCCCCTGTGCTACAACCCTGCTGGGCTGTATGTAATGTCAGGCTTTGCTTGTTTAGCTTTTGCTTGCTTGCTTTTTCTTTCTGCCCTTCCTTCTTCTCCTTCCTTCCTTTCTTCCTTTCTTCCTTTCTTTCTTTCTTTCTTTCTTTCTTTCTTTCTTTCTTTCTTTCTTTCTTTCTTAAGATGGAGTCTTCAGTGGTGGGACATATTAATCCCAGCACCCAGGAGGCAGGAGGCAGGAGGCAGGAGGCAGGAGGCAGGAGGCAGGAGGCAGGAGGCAGGAGGCAGGAGGCAGGAGGCAGGAGGCAGGAGGCAGGAGGCAGGAGGCAGAGGCAGGTAGATCTTAGTTCTAGGGCCAGCCTAGTCTACAAAGTAAGTTTCAGGACAACCAGGGCTACATAGAGAAACCCTGCCTTGAAAAAAACCAAAGGAGGAGGAACTGGAGAAGGAACAAGACGAGGAAGAGGAGGAGGAAGAGGAGGAGGAGGAGGAGGAAGAGGAGGAGGAGAAGAGGAGGAGGAAAGAGGAGAAGAGGAGGAGGAGGAGGAGGAAGAGGAGGAGGAGAGGAGGAGGAAACTGGAGTAGAATTACTGATGTGTGCTGTCGTGCCAGACTTACTTCAGCTTCTTGGTGAAACGGGGAGCCCAAGTCTTGTTGCTGGGAGTCCTGCTTTCCCAGCCTCACCTGC
Organism: Rattus rattus; assembly: GCF_011064425.1. NCBI lineage: Eukaryota > Metazoa > Chordata > Mammalia > Rodentia > Muridae > Rattus > Rattus rattus. The sequence goes on from NC_046154.1 coordinate 31,025,199, forward strand.
CAGTCTGCCCCATCTCTTGGGGACTTAGCTAGAGGGAAGAAGGTGCTAAGGAGAAAATGAAGAAAAGATGGAGGCATTCCAGGCCAGCTCCCGCAGGCTCTTCCAGATAGCATTCCAAGGACTTCCTCAGCCCAGAGGCCTCTGGGAACTGCTGAGTCTGTGAGCTCCACCTGGCAAGTGCATTAAGTGGCTCCCTGGGCTGCGGCCCAGGTCCTCGCTGGGTTCCTTGGAGTTTCCCTGTCTACCCCGCTGAGCTGCTGCGGGGCTTTGATCACCACTACACGAAGAGTTTCCTGAATGCTTTCCTGAGGACATTGTTCCCCACTGCAGAGTCATCAGGGTCAAATTCATCACTGGCTGGGCCGGGCTGGTCCAGGTCCTACCCGGTGGGGAAACACAACCCTGTGCCCAAGCCCCACTTCCCTTGGAAAATTAAACCAGCAGTGTGTGCTGGGGACACAAAGCTGCTGCAAGCACAACACTGCTCCCCCTGCCCTGTGCCACCCCGCTGGCCCCTCAACACACAAACCATTGACCCTGCTCCCTTGTTGTCTCTGCACTCAGGCCAATTCCTCTCCCTCTCAGAACCACTCGAGGGACCTTACTTCAGCATTTATTGACAGCATGAGACATACGAGACATTGCTCCTGGGGCAGAGGGAAGATGGCCTCTGTCCTCAAGGACCTAAGGCAACATGGCAATCACGTGCCTGGTAACACAGCCAGAGAGTACTGACCACAGGCCCAGAGAGGGACTGCTGATCTCTATTGGAGAAGTGGGGTCTGGCTCCACAGGCTAAATCATGGATAACCAGGAGTCCTTCTGGCAGGCAGCGAGGCAAGAGCCAGGGAGGCCTGACTGAGAGAGCGCAGGGTACACAGAAGCTCCAAGGTCCCAACAAGCAGAGCACATGCAGGAGATGCAAAAATCAGGTTCTGCGTCCCAGCTGATGGGCAACAAATCAAAGGGCAGGGTAGCAGTGGCACGACTTTAATCCCGGCACTTGAGAAGCAGAGGCAGGAGAATCTCTGTGAGTTTGAGGCCAGGCTCATCCACACGGTGAATTCTAGGACATCCAGGGCTACACAGAGACAACAACACCTGATGCCACAGGGCCCGGGCATGCAGACCAGGCTTAAAATGGCCTCTGCCTAGTTCCACATGGTACAGGCGGGGCATAGTACGCCTGAGATGACCCCTGACACCCAGGGCCCCGGGTGCTACTAAGATGAGCAAGTAACTGGTGGAGAAATGGAAGAGAAAGAGAAGCAGAAGCACAGGAAGAGAAGCAGAACTGACTTGAGAGTAGTAGGAACAGCCCGATGTGAGGAGCCCAAGACGCCACCCAAGGCCATGGTGAGGTCCTAGTCCATGCTGCTCTGTGGGTCATGTCCAGGACCATGGCCCTGCAGCAGAGGGGGTCTGTTATCACCAAAGCTTGGGCACACCTAGTCTAAGCAGCTGCTTGGGGCCATGTTGATGTCTGAGGGCTGTGCAGAGGTGGCCTCAATCTTTACCTGGGCATCAAGGGAGAGTTAGTCCGAAAGCATGAGAGAAGGGGAGCTGGCCCCACCCCTCACCAGTGGCAGCACTTGGGAGAAGGGAGCACACAGGAACACAGTAGAGCTGGTTCTGGTTGCAAGGGCATCAGGTGAGCCGGCAACAAGGGCATTATCACAGGAGAGCGGGCCCTGCCACCTGCCTGCTGTGTGGTAATGGGGCAAGGGAGAGATGGCCCCCACCTCTGCCTTGCCCCTCACCACTTGTGGCAGGCAAGAGAGCTGGCCCCAGGGTCATGAAGAAGAGCTGGCCCTGCCACTCACTGGCTGCAGCACTCGGGGGAGCCACCCCACATCTTGCCTGGGCAGCACAGGAAGTTGGTCCTGCTGGCCTGGAGGGCATGAGAGCAGGAGAGCTGGCTCTGCCCCCTGCCAGCTGCAGCACTGGGCAAGCTAGGCAGGGCAGTGCAGGAGAGCTCCCCCTCGTGGTGTGGTGGAGGAGAGCTGGTGGGCTGGCCTCAGCTGACACCCAGATCCAGGTGAACCAACTCAACCAACATCTACCCTATTATGAACTGCAGGAGTATGTGCAGTAAGCCTGACCTACAGATCCAAAGCTGCAGTCTCCATGACACAGGGCGATGACCGAATATCTGAGAGGAGTCTAGGTGAGCATCGAGTATTGTGTGTAGCAGAAGCCAGAGGCCTCCAGCCAGACTAGTGACTACCAATACTTGCTAGTAAAGAAGGCTGTACTGTGTGATACCCTACAGCTTCCTCATTGAGACTTTTGTCTCTCTTCTTCTCTTCTTTCTTCTTTTGGGGTGGAATAGAAAATTTTTGTTATAAAAAAAAACCAGAAATATTATGAGAATGTGTTTTCGTTTTAATCCCAGGTATAGGATATGAGGCTGCTTCATAGCAGGTGACTGTGATTTGCCTGATGCTCTAGCAGAGGTGTGGTCTTGCCAGCTGCAGATAGTTCCTGTGAGTGTGACATTTGGAATTCTGGGCACTTTTCAGAAGATATTTAAAGGATAGAACCTGTGGTATGGGACTGGTTGACCTGCTGGTGGTTGGATAAAGTTTGTTACAGTTTTTTGTGGTTTGTCAAGTAGTCATGGGCAAAGAGACTAGAAGAGATTAGATACGCTGATGAAAATCAAACTTGTCCCAAAGAACTCAATGCCCCCAATCAGCAGGTAGCAATCTAATGATAAATCTAATGATATCACTGCCCTCTTTTCCCTCTGTCCTTTTTTCTCTCCTACCTAGTGTTAGGGGGTCGAAAGGGAAGAAAGGGGATGGAGAAGGGTAGAAGAAAAAGGAACCCACAAAGTAACAAAAGTCTGGCTACGGGGGTGGGGGTTACCAGGGAGGAGGAGAGGTATGAAGTAATTTTTTGGAAGGACAGAGGGCTCAGTGGCAGGGAGAGCTGAAAGGGGACACAGAAGTGCTGTCAATGTCAAGGGACATAGCCACAGAGACACCACCAACCACTAAAGAGGGAGATTATGACTGAGGCTAACCTGAGGACAGCGGATTTGCCACCCCAAAAGCTTTTAGCCCAAATGCCTTCAGCCCTGAAGTGGCTGAACAGGGAGCATGCAAGAGGCAAAGGGCTGAACGCAGAAACTGTGCCAGGGACCTGAAGGGTTTCAAGAGGCCTGGCTGCACATCTTTCAGAGGATGTCACTTCCCAAAGTCACAAATGGACAGTGCTAGGCAGACTGGCGATGCTAACTGCTCCAGCTGCACCTAGCAGCTCAGACTGAGTGGCAAATAGGATGATCAGGGGAAATGGAGTTGGGCATGAGGCACAGAGGGAATGAAAGGGGCACAAACAACACCTTTGAGCTTTTTCCAACAACAACAACAACAACAACAAAGCCACCCTTGCAGGGAAGCTATCGATGTGTGCAAACCTCAGTGATTTCCAGGACTCATTTGATATGTTTTGAAAGCCATGGTTTGCCTTGGTATTGTGTTAAAAAGGGTTTTAAAAGCAGATAAATAATGTCAACTAATGTAATTCATAATGAATAAACTGTGTCTAAGAGGATGAGAGCCACTGCTGGCCCAGGATGAAAACTCTCCCAATTGCTAATTACTCTTGACTTTGTAGCTGATCCCCTCTAGAGACTTCTATCTAGCAAACACTTTTAAAAGTGTACAGTGTACAGTGTCAGAATCAAAGACCACTTGCTTATATTTCACTGCTCGGACTGGCTGCCATCCCACTCAAACAGAAGAGAGAAGGGACGCTTTCCTGGGGCATTACCAGCAGGGGTCTAGCAATGGCATCCATGTTGTGCAGTGGGGAACCAGGAGCCAGGAGCCAGGAGTCAGGAAGGTGAACCCTACACCACCCAGTTCTCTTGTCTTCAAGTCCAGGGCTCTGTCTCCCCCACCCACCCATTCTCCAGATCCCTGAGCTCTTGCTGGCCTCCTCATTTTCCAGCTCTGACTTTGCACACTAAGAGCTGAAGCCTGAACTCTCTGATCCCTCCGGTCAAGTTGGAGCCTATAGAGATAAGATGTCCTTAAATAGGGGGTCTGTGAGGGACCTCTGTCACCACCATTCAGCAAAGGCTGCTCTATCCTCTTCCCCACTCACCAGGATCACATACAGCTATGAGGGAAGAGGTTCTCAACCCGTGGGTCGAGACCCCTTTGGGAATTAAACAACCCTTTTGCAAAGTTGCATGTCAGATATCCTGCATATTAGATAATTACATTATGATTTATAACACTAGCAAAACAACAGCTATGAAGTAGCAATAAAATAATTTTATGGTTGGGGGTTTACCACAACATGAGGAACTGTATTAAAGGGGTGCAGCATTAGGAAGGTTGAGAACCACTGTTGAGATTTTCATGTTACTACTAGAAACTCTTACCCCTTTTATAGGCAAAGACACCAAGGTTCAGAAAGTCTCAGGGACTCAAAGAAGATCAGAGTTAGCTGCTCAGGCAGAAGACAAACACCAAGTCTGCACATGGCTCCATTTCCCTTCTGTTCCACTCCCTAGCTCAGCTCAGTGAGCACAGGGGACAACCCAGAGTGAGAGAACATGTCAATCAAGACAGAGCCACTTGGGCTAAGGAGATGGGGTGGTCAAAGTGATCCCTGGGGCTTGCTGGCCGGCCAGTCTAGCTCAATTGTCCAGCTCTGGGTTCCTCGTGAAACTTCATCTCAAAAAACAGGATGAAGAGGATACCTGACATTGACCTCTGACCCCTACACACAGGCAAGCAGGTGTGCACGCACGCACACACACACACACACACACACACACACACACACACGTATGCACATGTGCACAGGGAGCCTCTTCACTCTGATGCCTGGTTCCCAAACCAGACTTCTGTGTAGCTAATTCCTCACTAGCTCAGAAGTCTGCTCTCCAACAGGCTCAGCGACCCAGGGCCCTGAGAAGCTGACAAAAGCCAACGTGTTCCCTGGCAGGCTTGGCCTGGCAGCTGCCCAGCCGCCGTGTGCTAAGGCAGCCAACAGACACAGGAAAGAGCCTAGAAAGTGGAAAAGCACCAGTGAGCCACCGAGGGGACAGAAGCAAGTCCAGCTCTGCTCAGACAGGATAACCCTGCCCCAAAGGCACTTCATCAGAGGGCTGGGGAAAGACCCAGGGAGGGTTGGAGAGCACGCAAAAAGTTCCAAGCACACCCACTCAGTAATGTATGTCAGTGATCCCTGACTGTTGGGCCAGGCCATAGACGGCCACATGTCTCCAAGGTGCATCAGCATGATTCACCATGATTACTTTGCTCGCCGCAGCAACCCTGACCTGCATTTGGCCACATGCACCTAAGCCCTGCAACTCAAAAGACGTCACCTGCACTGAGGCAAAAGAGCAGGCAGCTGCTTCTGTAGCCACAGACCTCAGCCAACCCGTGGGAAAGAACGGTCTGGTGGAGAATATTAATAGTCACTGGAGGCAGTGAAATGAAATTATTTAAAAGGAGGCAAAGTGAGACTAGAAGAAACACTTGGACTTCCAAAGATGGCTGTTGAGGCGTGGGTAGGAGGAGCACCCGTGAGGACAGGGTTATTCTAAAATAATCGGAAAATCTAAAAATGTCTATGGGAAACCCTTTCTGTTGTTTCTGCATCTTTCTTTCCATCCCTCAACGTTTTATCCAGGCTGGATGGAGCTGCATGCACTCAGGCGCTCAGGATACTCAAAAATGCCTTTGTTTTGTTTCCTTTGGGGGTGTTTTGCTTTGATTTTTTGGCACACGTCTCACTATGGAGTCGGGCTAGACTTAAACTAGTTATATGGCCAAGGCTTCCCATCCTCCTGTCTCAGCTTCCTAAGTGCTGTGACTATAGGCATTCCCTGCCAAACCTGGCTCCAAATCTTTCCATGGAAATCCAACTCTGGGGTGTAGTCAAAAGGCACCCCCCTTCGATCTTATCAGGGAGGGAACTTTTTCCTTTGTGGTGCTGCCTGGAACATTTTGGAGCACATGCTCCCGAAGAGGGGCATTTCGAGAGGTCGAAGATCCGCAAGCTTGACTTTATATTTTAATTATATTCCTACTGACTGCACGTGTGTATGCACACACTCGCCACATCCTACTGTGGAAATCAGAGGACAACTTGTGGAGGAAGTTGGTTCCCATCTTCTGCCATGTGGGATTCAAGGATCAAATGCAGGTGGCAAGTGCCTTTCCCCCACTGAGCCATCTCGCTGACCCTTACGTTTTATTTTTGGTTGTTTTTGTTGTTGTGAAACAGCATCTTTTTTTTTTTTTTCTTTTTTTCGGAGCTGGGGACTGAACCCAGGGCCTTGCGCTTCCTAGGCAAACACTCTACCACTGAGCTAAATCCCCAACCCCGAAACAGCATCTCTTATATACCAGGTCTTGAAGTCACCAAGTCAAAGGTGGCCTTGAACTGTTTAATACAGGCTTTACTATTTGTATGTGGTATGCATGTTGCGTGTACATGCCACGGCACAAAACAGATGATGGCTAGAGGGCAACTTGGTGCAGTTGGTCCTCAGGCCACCGAATCGCCCCTGAGCAATCTCACTAGCCTCACCCTGAAATTCTGATCTGCTCTACTGCCCAAGCACTGAGGTCTCAGCCATGCCCACAGCACACACACCCGGTTTATATGGTGCTGAAGACAGAACCCAGGGCCTCATGCATGAATAGTCAACTACTCTACCTACCGAACTAAATGTCTGACCTTAGCTTTACTCTAATGGGTTGTCAATATTTACAAAACAGGCATAAACAGAAATAATAAGAACAACTTAATTCCATTTCTAGCATCTAAGGAAGGAGATAGGGAAAACCTGGTGCTCTGAGTGAGCTAAACAAATGGGAAACTGGGTCTTTACTGCCCCTATGGACAGGCCTGTGGTTTCTACTTTCCAGTCTGGCTAACCCAGTCACTCACCTGGCACCTGACTGCCCCCTGCAGGCATCCACGTTGACTCAAGTTTAGCCCAGTGCAGCAATCACAGGCCTGGGTAGTACTTAGAACGACCACAGAGTGGCAGCACCAGGCTACTGATGAAGCACATCACTGGCCTAGCCAAGGCTTGCAGAAGCTCCGCTTAGGTGCTCTCAGAACCAGCAATCTTTCCATCTTTACTTAGGTGGTACACAGTCGCCCTTAAGTCTCCCCACAAGATCTGTTTGAGCAACAAAGGCTCAGCTCAGCAACTCCCGTAGGCACAGAGGGGATGCTGCTGACTGGATTTCCTCTCTTCCACATCACCACTTGCCCCTCTCCCCAGGATACTCAATCCATAGCTGCCTCTCCACCTGACGTCATCCATCAGACCTCTGGGGAGACAGTTCCTGAGGTAAGCAGAAGTGCCTTCCTCATTTAGAGGCAGATTCATACTTAATCAAATAAATGCTCGTGATACTTTCTCTGCACACCGGTTAGCACCTGCTTCTTCTAGCCTTCTGCTCTCACTCCCTACACAGCCTCCCCAGCAACATGCCGAGTTACGGTAACAAACACTACAGTCCTTCTGGAAAGGTGTTTTGTATGATGCATTGAGACATACTTCATCCAAGGTCATTTGCTCTTCCTACCACTGACTCAAAATTCGGGGAAGCCTCACATAAGACAGTCATTGAGCAAAACAATACTGACATCCAACAGTAGGGAAACTTGAGAACCAGCTTTTGCTAGAGCTTCACTCGGGTACCTAATTGTGCAGCTATTAAAGAAAACAATGAAAGGGACTGGAGAGGTGGTTCAGTGGTTAAGACCCCCTCTCCTCCAGAGAGAATGAGTTCAGCTCTCAGCACCCAGAAGCAAGTGGTTCATAATCATCTGTGATTCCAACCCCAGGAGTTCTAACACCTTCTTCTAGCCTCAGTGGGGGACACTAGCGCGCGCACACACGCACGCACACACACAAAGTAAATATTAAGGCAAACAAACAAAAACAATGGAGAGGGTTTGAAAATGTTACAGCAGGTAAAGGTACCTACTTGCCAACCTTGATGACCTGACTTTGGTCCCTGGAATCCACATGGTAGGAAAGAACCAGTTCTCAAAAGTTGTCTTCCACTTCCACCTGTGTGCACACACGCCACACACACACACACACACACACACACACACACACACACACACACTAAACAAACAAACAAATTTAAAGTACTAGAGGGGTTAGAGAGATGGCTCAGAGGTTGAGAACACTGACTGTTCTTCCAGAGGACTTGGGTTCTTCCCAGCACCCACATGGCGGCTCACCGCTGTCTGTTAACTCCAGCTCCAGGATACAGCACCCTTACACAGACACACATGCAGGCAAAACAGCAATGAACGTAAAACATAATAATACAAAGTATTAGAAACACGGTCTGGAAAACAAACAGAATCCATCTTGGTAGCACAAGCCTATAATCCCAGCTACTCATGGGGCTGAGGCAGGGAGGACTAAGAAGTCAAGAACATCCTGGCAACCTGATAGGACTGTTTAAGATTGAAACAGGGAGGAATTCGAACTGTTACACAGGAACTGTCTAACGTGTGTGGGGCTCCGGGTTCTACTTCAGCAACCTCAGCACTCTGAGAACAACGCCAACCACCATTTGGTAAGTCGGAAATAATCTGCAAAAACAATATGAAAGGATCACCATGGAACCCCTTAAACCCACACAGAGCTGTGGGGACAGGGGGTGTGAGTGGGATGCCTTCCATCTCAGCTTTTCGGAGGCAGAGGCAGGCAGATTTCTGTGGATTTGAGGCCACCCTGGTCTATGTAGCAAGTTCTAGTCTGGCCACAGTGACTGTTTCAAAACAAAGCAATATTTAAAACCCACACAGACATTAGGGAAAACAACCAAGTGTGGCCAGCCGCCCACTGGAGCACTGGGGGTGAGGACGATCCCTTCCTTCTTCTCATTCCTACCAGATTTTGTTACTGTGAAAATATCCCTGAGTGTGTGTGCCACCGCTTCAGACCCTAGGGATGCTGCAGCCCTGTGCAATCACGATGAAAAGACTCTTGGGATCTGTGTCTCTGGGAGACTCAGCTAGCACTCAGTAAAACACAGCTTCCAGCCGTGTGCAGTCTCGGGAAGTCCTCAGACATACTGATGACGTACCCCAAATGTCTGCACTAACTCGGAGGACCCCCCAGACCCCGTGCAGAAAACAGAGCTCCATCAACGTGTGCCAGGTGCCACTTTAATTGAGTCCTCACTACAGTGAGGAAGGGTGGAAGACAGTGATTACTTCCAGGCTTATGCCCTGTCGGCCCTGAGGTAACCAACCTAGCTCCCCACAGTAGAAACATGCTTCCCTTCCCCTGAGAATCCCATGCCTGAGCCAACACAGGGAAGGACGCACACAGAAAAATAAGAGAAGCTCATCCAGGGAGCCAGGGGCATTTCTGAAATTCTTCCAGTGCAAAGACTAGTAGACCTGGAGGTGTCCCTCCTAATGGCAATGATAAACCCCAACCATTCCCAGCTGAGGCCAAGCCCTTCCCCAGGGAGCCTGAGACCAGGGTTCATTCCCCAGGGCTCCTCCCTGCAGTGCTCCCAGGAAAGATCAGCAGCCTGCCCAGCCATGGAGAGAGCCCGCTGAGCAGATGCGTCTTCCTCTTTGCTGGCCCCTACTGCTGCAGGTGTACAGCCATAAAGGACCAGGCAGTACGGGTGTGGCCGTGAGTGCACGGGGCCGGAGTGAGCAGCAAAGCAAATCAGATGCATGTTCTGAAGCTGGGTGGTGTGGAGGCAGGACATGGCATCTCCCTGTGCACCACAGGGACCTGGGCCCTCCATCAATTCTTCTCTGGGCGGTTTCTGTTCAGGACTGCCTTAGGGGCAAATTCTAGCTTGTCCTTAAGGCTCACCACCTGAGTGTGGTCCTTGCCTAGCATCTCATCCAGCTTTCGGTCCTCTCGGCGCTCCAAGATGCTCTTCTCCTCCTCCATAGGCTGAGGATCCTTTCCCCTGATGAACCATTCCAGGTGGTAGCCCACAGCCCCGACCACAAAGGCCACAGGGAAGGTGACATAGGGGGCATAGGTACGCACCACGGTCCAAAGCACAGGCCACATGACATCTGCAGAAGAATACAGAGTGTTAGGGCGCTATGAGCGTCTCCTCCTCTAGCAAGTGCGGACAGCTCTTGCTCTACTTACCAGGCAGCCTGGCACCTAATAATTGAGCAGCCACCCCGCAGAGCAGCAAGCAGCCACTGTGCTTTGTGCAACAGTTGGGTCCCCGAAATACTCTAGGAAGTTGCAAAAGATGTGACTGTTAAGGAAGGGGGTAAAAATCTCTATGAACCACAGTGCTCCTAGGGAAAAGAAGTCTTTTCCACTCTGTGAAACTTCACATGCACACACAGGGCCTCAGTGTGAATTCGGGCTCTCTGATGCTAGGTAGTTCCTTTCCCTCGGGTGAAGCACAAGGGGCTTCTTTAACTACGGTCCGTTACCTAACTATTCTGACCTAAAATAGAGGCTTTTTAAGCCTATTCCTGCCGTGGCTTTCCTAATAACCTATAGTTAACAAATCTTGATCAAAACAACTTCACAATCCATGGCCTGCAGCCACTCAGCCTCATGCTTGTACGGCCCTGAAAACATCACAAACCAATACAGTGTTCTAGAGGCCCTAGAACCCTAATACTTACAAAGTCCCTGTGGAAAATGCTGTAAAATAAATGTAACAAAAACTGTGGAGCTGCGCCTAGGGCCTCCTGCAATCAAACACCAACGTAATCTACAAACCCACTCACTCAAATGGTAGTCACAAATGATTACCACTATTAAACCACTATTTATACCACTATTTAATTACCATTACAATCATAGAAGGCCACTGGCAATGAACGTAATAATGCTAGCTACCACCATCTACTGAGTGCTTATTCCAAGCCGGGCCTTGGGCTAAGCACTTCACACAATGATCTCTAATCGTCACATTCATGCCTTAGTCATTGACATGAACTCACTTGCCTGTGTTTATGCTTTCATAACTGTTTCTCCAACACTACTCTCTCTCTCCCCCTCTGCTCTAGGGTGAGACACCCAGACCTCATGGAGGATTCAAAGGCTCCTCCTTTCCCCCTTTAGTTCTGATTCTCTTTGGGGGAACTGGGGTGTCTTGTGGGCCCGAGACTACACATGGACTGTCAAAGATAAAGAACTGCGGCAGATTTGAGTTTCTCTTCCTGGTCCTTTGACCTGACACCATGCCCTATGCTCTACCATATCTCCCCTGGTCATCACCTGACCCCCACAATACCTCTATGATGTAGGAATTATGTGCTCAAATTCTTGTCTAAGGCCATAGGGGCTCAAAAACACCATGTCGGCTTGCCAAAACCATCGAGTGGCAGGCCCACTGGTTTTGAGAGAAGGAACACCCTGCAGATGTGTGTGTCGTATCCCTTCAAACGCCTCCTACAGCTCCATCAGCTTAGCATTTCATTACACTGAAAGACTTCTCCTACAATGTACACATTAACAAAGAGGGGAGCTTGGAAGAACCCCAAACTCAATCCTCCATTCTATTTTCTGTTTTTTTTTAAGTTTTGGGGTTTGTTTGGTTGTTCTTGTTTTTTTGGGACAGGGTTTCCCTGTGTAGTCCTGTCATCCCGGACTCATTCTGGAGATCAGGCTGGCCTCGAACTCAGAGACTGTCCTGCCTCTGACTCCTGAGTGCTGGCATTAAAGGCTTGTGCCACCAACACAGGGACTGTTATTTTTAAGACAGGTTCTCTTGTCACCCAGTCTGGCCTCAAATCCTCAACATAGCTGAGGATAACTTTGCCCTGCTGATCCTGTGTCCGGTCCCCAAGTGCTTATGATTACAGGTTCACACCAGGTGCAAGTCCTCTGTACTCTGCCTGAGCAGGGACTCTCAATTTTCCAATCTGTCTTAGGGCGTATCAAGCACCAGTCTATGAGTATTATTCTTGTACAGATAAAGCACAAGTTCTATGTGGTCTTGTTCATATTCCAGTCATCCATGTATCTAACACAACCTTCTCTGCAGCAGGCACTATGTGGGCCAACCCTACCTCTCTACATCTCTCAAAACACCCTGAAACTCCAGATGTTTAAGAACCAAGAGCAAAGGACGTCCGGATCGTCCTATGCTCTATGCCTCTCCTCACCCTTGCTATCCTTCCTGGCAAAGGGCTCAGAGGGAAAAAAAAAATGCTTGTTGGTCGAATGAATGACAGGCAGCATAAACACGCTGCCTTGTTTATGGAAGACTACAGCAGTCTTCCACCCACACTCACAAAGAGGTAGGGATACGATAAGCAGCTAGACTTCATGAAGTCAGCCCCAGGGTATCAAACTGTAAGTAACACGAGTGTTTCCCTAATACTGCGACGCCTATTTCCAGCCAGACACGCAGGGGAGTCAGCCAAAGGGTCCGGGTCCAGGTCCAGGTCAACCGTGCGCCAGGAAACCTGTCCCAGTGCCTGGGCCCACCGGAAGTTACACTCCAAATTCGAGGACAGTCATAAGAGGTCTGAGAAGGAGAAACAATCCGCCTTGACAGCTACTCCAGTCAAGTTGGGATGGGAGGACCAGTGAGGTCCGGGTCATCAATTCCTGTTCCCTGTCCGGTCATGCCACACGCGTGGCCTCGTCACCCTCTGGCCTGCAGATGCCTGAAGCGGACAAGTTTTGACCGCAGCCCACACTCGGCCACCTAGAGCCAGCCGAGGCCGAGACGGTTACAGAGACGTCGCTCCCTCAACTAGGAGGTCACGGCCAGGAGCCGTCCTCGTGGGAAGTGAAGTGCCCTCAGCCCTAGGAACTCACCTGCGGCCCAGCCCGAACAACCCGGACCGGCCCCGCGCTGCGCCCGCTAGCCGGGAGCAACACGAACGTCGAGGCTCCCAGTAGCCCGCGGGGCGCCGCCCAAGGCCCCGCCTACTGGCGTCCAGGCTCTCTCAGGGAGCAGTGATTGGCTGAGCTCCGGCCAAGCTACAGAAGAAACGAAGACAGGCACCCGCCCGTGTTGAGCTAAACGGAGAACAGTATAGAGCCCCCTAGCGTTTCGGAGGTTTCCCGGTGATGCTGCCACACGCTTGTGAATAGTCAACTTTCATTGATCCAAATGAAATTCATTAGGCATCTTTGATCCGGTGTTACCGAAACCGAAAGCCCAACCCCTGACCTCCAGAAGCTCCCTTAGTAGAGGATAACCTAGTGCTTTAAAACCTCTTGGGATCTGTGCTTTCAGGCTGTGTGTCCTTGGGAACGTCATTAATTTTTTTTTTTTTTTTGGTTCTTTTTTTCGGAGCTGGGGATCGAACCCAGGGCCTTGCGCTTCCTAGGCAAGCGCTCTACCACTGAGCTAAATCCCCAACCCCGGGAACGTCATTAATTAATCTGAGCCTCATTTCTTCTGCATAATGAGCGTCAGCACCACCCATGTTCGCAGAGATGTTGTGAGAGATAATGTTTGTAAAGTACTGTGCCAGGCACACATCACGCAGGGAGCTAGATTTTAGCTTTGGCGAGTCTAAAAATAGCTGAAAGTACCAGGACCCTCTGATTCCAAGTACTTAACTCTCTTCCGTGTTTCCACTGTCCCTGAAAAGACCTATTTATCATATAGGAAAAGTTTCATGCCCAAACTCTCTAATGGCCCAATATAGTCCTGCCTTCCCACCCTGCCCACACTGATCTCAACCTGACCAGTCTCCTCACAACTAATAACATACTAAAAAAAAATCAACGTTCGAAGCCTGTGTGTCCATGTTCTTTCATTTACCTGGAGTACTCCCTTAAGTTAGCCGTGTCCTTTCTCAAGGTCATGGGTACTCTCATAGGAAGCTTCTTCAAGGCTGTACTGTCAAGTCAGAGACTCTTCCTATTCTAGACCAAAGGGCGAAAAGCTCAGCCTGAGAGCAAAGACGGGGAGGAAGAAGCTGCCAGAAATTAGCAGCCATAATCAGAAGACCTTGATTACTTGTGAATCTGTGGGGAAGAGGAGGTCAGAACTGTCTGGAACACAGAGTGGCATTTATTTAGTCAGTCGTTCTACAGGCTAAACAGTTGAATGCAAATGGGGACTGCCCTCGGGAATTTTCTGGATGAAGAGGAAACAGGTAGGCCCACAAAATGTCATGACAGAAGACACTGAGCGGAGGTCCCCTGGAAGGACAGATCCCTAAGCTGGATCTCAGTAGTGACTGGCAGTTCCCTCCAGCAGATCCCGGTAAGCACAGAAGCTCCAGCTTAAGTGGAAACGACAGCACTCGAGAAGTCCTGAGGCATAAGGCCAACCTCGGCCAAGAGTCTATGTCAACTGAGGGAGGCAGAGGCAGAGGCAGGTGGGTCTCTGGGAATTTGAGGTCAGCTCTGTCTACTTAGCACTTCCAGATCACACAGAACTACATGCTGAGACCCTGTCTAAAAATAAAATAATATAAAATAAAATACCAAACATTGGAATTAGTTGTGGATTCAAATCTTGACTCTCTGGCCTGCTATTCTGGGAAAATATATTTATAACCTTTTAAAGATTTATTTATTTATTATATATAAGTACACTGTAGCTGTCTTCAGACACACCAGAAGAGGGCATCGGATCTCTACAGATGGTTGTGAGCCACCATGTGGTTGCTGGGAATTGAACTCATGACCTCTGGAAGAGTAGTCGGGTGCTCTTAACCACTGAGCCATCTCTCCAGCCCATATAACCTTTTAAAAAGGATTTTAATGATGTGTATTGGGAGGGCGGGGGGCGATAGTTGCAGGCACCTGTGGAGGTCAGAAGAGGATGTCAGATGCCCCGGAGCTGACAACACGGGAGGTTATGAGCTGTCAGACATGGGTGCTGAAAACCAAACTTGGCTCATTGCAGAGTGGTGTATTCCCTTAACTACCGAATCATCTCTAAAGCCCTATTTGTATTTTTTTTAATAAGAAAATACCCTAGGGCTGGCCAGATGGCCCAGCAGATAAAAGGTATTTGCCACCAAGCTGATGGCCTGAGTTCAATCCTCAGGACCCACATAGTTGAAGGAGACTCTCAACTCCTGAAAGTTGTCCTCTGAATTCCTCATAGGGTCAGTGGCATGTGAGAATCTACTCACACACCCACACACAAAGTAATAAAAACTGTTAAGACACCCTCTAAGGTTGCTGTTTAAAACCGTGTTAGTGTGACGAAAGTGCTTGCCACAGTTCTTGGCATCTGCTCAATCAGTGCTTGGTAATGAATGCTTCTGGACATGTTACGATCCCCCAGATCCATGCTTCTTTCTTCAATGTTCGTTCCAATGTTGGTCCATTCACTAATGGAAAAAAATCCCAGTAATAGCTTCAAGTTTGTCCATTCCGTCACTCCCCAGACCCAGCCTACAGCACCAATGCCTCTAACAGCCCCTCAAAATCAACACCATTACCTCTTACCTGGGCCACATTAGCAGCTACCCACCCTCCCACTGCCCCTCAACGCCATGACCATTCCTTTGGCCAAAGAACCCTTCAAAATTTAAATAAAACCAAGGAATCCAGTTTAGCCATGGATTCCTTCTGGCCGTGCCATCTAACCCTGGGCTGATCTGTCTTGTTCTAGCTTGCTTTTCTAATCACTCCAAACACGGTCATCTTTCTAAGCCTTTACCCACACTAGTCCCTTGGCTGGAACTGAGTGTCCTCCCCCACCCCCTTCCATGTCTCCTATGCAAGTGAGACAGGTCACGTGGCTTTCCAAACTCTCTGTGCCATAGATGGATATTCGCTCCTGTTAGAAATACGCTGAAATCTAACAGCCACTGTAAGCATGTGAAGAGGTTGGAGCTTATTTAAAAGGGAGCAGGCCGCAAGGACCCCCAATCTATGGGTGAGACTGTAAAGGGGTGGTCTCCCTCAGCTCCTTTTCTTCCTCTTGCTTTCCAGTGTGGGGGGATTCAGGAAGGAGGCCTTCACCGCCAGAGGCAGGCCGCTGTGTTGTTTGTTCTAAGAATCTAAGAACAGGTGGGGCTCGTACAATCCATACTGGCCTTGAACGTCTGACCCTCCAGCCTCCAGCTGAGATGACCGGTATGCTGGTAGCCTTTTGTGTTTGTTGGTTTGTTTTTAAATAGTCATTTTCTTTGTCGTTCTAAAATTTTATTTAAAATTATGAGTGTTTTGCCTACATGTATGTCTGTGTACTACATGCATTCCTGGTGCCCAGGGGGGTCAGAAGAGGCTGTTGGATCCCCTGGATCTGGAGTTACAGACAGTTTTGAGCCACCATGTAGATGCTGGGAACCGAACTTGGCTCCTCTTAGAAGAGCAGCAGCCAGTGCTCTTAACAGATGAGCCATCTCTTCAGATCCCTTTTGAGTCAGTCTTGCTGTGTGGCCTACACTGGCCTTGAACTCACTGCAATCTTCTCGCCTCAGGCTCCCAAGTGCTGGAATTACAACCAGGCCTCACCCTGTCCGGTGGTGTTGTTTTATTAGTGGTGGTGCTTTTTAAAGGTTTATTATTTTGTGTGTCTGAGTATTTTATCTATGTGGCTATATGTGCATCACGTGTATGCCCGGTCCCCGAGGAGGCCAGAGCTCCTGGACTAGGATTTACAGACAGCCATGAGCGGCCAGTGGGTGCTGGGAATCAAATCTCAGTCCTCTGCAAGAACAAGTGGCCTGAACCACTGAACTCACTCTCTAGCACTACCAGTTACTTACTGAGGAGATGGGATCGTGATCCGTTAGCTCCACTGGCTCTGGAGGAGGCTCAAATGCTACACCTGTCCAGACCCCCAAGTAGGCGGGGGTACAGGTACACACTACTGTGCCTTGCCGTAGGCGTTTGTTTTTGTATTTTTTATCTTGCGTTTGTTGTTTTGCTTTGTTTAAGACAGTCTCCCTGAGTGAGGTGTCATACATGCCTTTAATCCCACCCCTTGGGAGGCAGGGGTGGGTGGACTCACTGTGAGTTCAAGGCTAGCCTGCTCTACATGGTGAAACCCTGTCTTTAAGAAACTATCTCGGAGTTGGAGATTTGGCTCAGTGGTAGAGCGCTTGCCTAGCAACCGCAAGGCCCTGGGTTCGGTCCCCAGCCCCGAAAAAAAAGAAAAAAAAAAGAAAGAAAGAAAGAAAGAATCTCATGTATACTAGCATAGCCTCAACTTCCCTATGGAAGTTGACCTCAACCTTCTGATCCTCCTGCCTCCACTTCCCAAGTGCTGGAATTACAAGCATGTGACCTCGCCCCTAGCATTTGCCATCTAGAAGGAAGACCTCTCAGCTCCAGAACTCTGTCCGTTATAAAGCATCTAGAATCAGCGTTCTGTTGTGGCTGTGTGTGTCACCCACTCAGCAACTCTGAGAATCAGTCCCTCTTCGAACTATAGCATTCTGCTCCTGTGCCTGGTTACTGTCAGACAGAGCATAACCTGGACACAAGGACTACCTCTTCCGGGGCACAGAATACTACTCAGGTCGCAGGACCGATACCAAGAGACCAGCCCATAGTCTCAACTCCTGAGGACATTTTATTCATTTCGATAGTTTTGAGACAAGGTCTCTCTGTGTAGCTCTGTCTGTCCTGAAGCTTGCGAAGTAGACCAGGCTAGCCTCAAACTCAGAGACCTTCCTGCCTCTTCCTCCCAAGTGCTAGGAGTCTGCCTGGCACCTGGGGACATTTTAAGCCTATGCTCACGACAGGATGACCAGACCTACTGCTTCCCTTTGCCTATCTGCCTCTATGATTTCAGGAAACCTAGCCCTGTTTCTGAGCAAGGAAGGACACAGACCCCTCTGAACGCTGTAATGTGGTCTGAGTATAACGTAGACTCTGAGTCTAGCTTCAGGATTAGGGGTAAGGAGTTTAAGCTCCCCAAACTTGTCTCCTCCTCTGAAAATCGCAAAGCCTGCTACACAGAATTGTTTTTGATCAGTCAAACCTCACTTGCATCCCAATTTCAGGATAAAAAAAAAAAGCCATCTCAAGAGAAGTAATGTTAGCTCAGGCCCCATCTGGAAACCCAATAGAAAATGGACACCTTCTAGTCTAAGTGTCCCCATACTCGGCTGTGTGTCAGAATCACCTGCAGCATTGTTTAAAGCACACTGGAGGGGGCTGGAGAGATGGCTCGCCAGTTAAGAGCACTGGCCTCTCTTCCAGAGGACCAAGGTTCAATCCCTAGCACCCACATGGCAGTTCCAACCATCCAAAGTCCACTTCCAGAGGATCTAAACTTTCTTCTGAAGTCTGTGGTACACACGTCACACACATACATGTATACAGGCAAACACCAATGCACATAAAATTAAAATGTAAAGTCGTGGGGCGGAGGCGGGACGGGGGACGACAGTGGTGGCGCATGCCTTTAATCCTAGGACTCGGGAGGTAAAGACAGGAGGAGCTCTATCATTTCGAGGTCCGCCTGGTCTACAGAGCAAGTTCCAGGACAGTCACGGCTACACAAACCCTGTCTCGAAAAACGAACAACAAAAACAAAATGAAACCCAGAACATAAAAGGCCTGGCACTGAAGTGGTTGCCTGTAATCTCAGTACCGAGGAAGCAAAGATAGAAGGGGTTGGTGGCAGCCATTAGAGCAGAATAGACAAACTGTAAGTCTGAATCTCCAAAATGAAGGTGGAAAATAACCAAAGGCACTAGCAACCACTGGCACGCGTGCACGCGCGTGCACGCGCGAACACACACACACACACACACACACACACACACACACACACACACATTTACTTTAAAAAGAATAGGGCTTGAAGCTACCTCCGTGGTGCCTGCCAGAGGCTAACATTTGCTGAAAAAATATGTAAGAATTAGCTGGTCCAGTGTGGACCCAAACAACAGCCCACACCAAAGGCAGCCTTTTCCTCCTGCCTCAGGGTAAGGCATCAACCCAAAGGGACTATAAAAAGGGCTTTGGGGGTGGGGTGGGGGCTGTTGTGAAGTTCCTTCTAAATTGAGAACATCCTAGATCTAAAAATGTCATGAACTGGCATCGGACCTGACTGGGCCCACTACTTCTAGCTTTGTGACTCTGGAGAGCCCGCTTAAGCCTCCATGAGCTTCAGCCCTTTATCAGTGAGGCTCTGGTTCCCTTGGCTGACCATCAGGAGGCATTCAGAAGAACTAGCCATGCCTCCTTTAAGTTTCTCAGTGAAGTTGTGTCCTTTATAACTCTTGCAAAGTGTCCACCCACGGGAGGCATCAGAGAAAATGGCAGCACGAATCTGGAGTTTGCAGCTGCTGACTGGATTAGACCGGAGCTAGGAAGAGCACTTGTCTGTCCTCTGTGGAAAGCGACTGCGCATTCGGTGATTTCTAACAATAACCAGGGCCCCACCCACCCAGGGCCCCACCCACCCACCCTACCTATGCTCATCCGTCTGCGTGCGGCTAGGAGGCAAAGGGACCTGGTTTGAATGAGGGACAAATGGATTCGTTCCCTCTCCTTTACACACCGCAGGATCCCTCCCAGAAGGCACAAGTCCTTATTGGGACGACCAGAATCCCCTTTCTCCCAGCTAGTTCTTCCCCGAAAGGGCTCAGGCAACCCCTGAGATCCCGGAATCAAAAGTGCTCAAGCCCCTGGCCCATATTTTTACTCCCCCACCCCCACCCCCATCTTATCAGACAACCCCTCTCCCCCGGGTGGTCTCTTCTGGAGAGAGCTGGCTCCGGTGCAGTTCTGCGTTTTATTTTTCCTGGGATACTCAAAGGGATGTGGGAACAGCCACAGGTGTGGTGAGGGAAAGCCCCTGTCTCCCCTCCCCAGATGTGGGAAAGGAGAGAGGCCCAGGCGCCCTGGTCCTGGATTGGTCCAGCCACTGTGGTCCCTGGGCCCTGTGGGCAGAGGGCTGAGGGTGGAGCCCTGGGAAGGTGGGGTGGGCTCCTAGGCGGGGTTCGGGATTCTTCATAAAAAGCCACGAAGCTTGATCCCCACGAAGCCCAGCCCCGCGGGGTGTGGGGGGGACGCAGAGCCCAGATGGGGGACCCGGCCCGGCCTGGCCCGTGGAGGGGTAAAATAATGGCAGAGATGGTGCCCATGGGGGGAAAAGGTGGGGGTCAAAGCGTCGGACCAGGAAGATGGGAGTTCCAAGTGAGGGGCGCAGGGCGGAGAGGCACGACCCCCAGTCTAGCCCGGGCGCCTTTGCGTGGGATCAGGAAGGTAAAAAACCCACGAAAGCGCGGCGGGCAGGAGCCGGGGCGTGCGGTGCCGGCAGGGCGGGCGCACGGAGCAGCCCGCGTTCACAGTGACCTCGACGCTGGGTGTACAGTACGGGTAGAAAACCGCGGGCCCGGGTCGGGCTGGGCGGCCCGGGCGGGTCACAGCCTGGTCTGGGCCTCGGGGATGTAGATCTCGATGCTGTCCGCGCTCTCAGTAGCCGAACTGTGGCGGAACGAGGCGGCGCGCTTGGCCGCCAGGAGCCGCTTGCGCGCTTCCTGCCGCTGCCGGTCCACCGAGTCCAGGGAGCGCTCCTTCACCGGCACGCCCCGCCCCCGCGAGGGCTTCTTTGGTATCGGCGGAGGGACCTTCTTCTCCTCCTGTCGGGGGAGCGCAGAGATGAGCTGGGCCGTGGGGACCACCGCAGCATCCCTACTCGCTCCCCGCCACCCCCATGCAAGTTCCCCCAAGGGATGGAATTCGTGTGTCTCCCAACGGGACAGCGCCTAGATCTGGCCACTAACGCCGGGGACCAGAGGCTGCAGGCGCACGTGTTTCCACAAGGTCAAAGGCGGTCAAAGCCCGGGTACGGGTCTCCAAATAAGGACGGACTCGAGCGCCCCCTGGTGGAGACGTTTTCAACAGCTAGCGCCTACATCCAGGCTGAGGGGTTGTGGGGAGCATTGCCAAGGATTCCAGGGGCCTGCCCAGTCTCACCTGCACCGCTCATCTCAGACCTAAGTCTAGCCAGTAGAAGGCTGAACATCACCTAAAAACACCTAGCTCTACTCCCCACACTGCAGCTGGCCAGAGGTGGCCACTGTGCAGCAGTGTGAACAGCTGGACCAAGCACAGGAACATGGCTGTTGTATCTAAAGCTATTAGATACAACATCTAATAGCTGCGCGTCTGTTTCCCTATGACTTCTCCACACCCACACACCCACCTTTCTGAGAAGGACATTACAGAGTGTGGCTTCCTGGCCTACCGGGGACCACAAACACACCTTAGGCTCCAGGAGTTTCCAGCTGTTGGCCTTGAGTTGTTGTAGCTCCAGGAACTTGAGGGTTACGTCCTCAATGGAGAGCTGCAGGAGGTCCCAGAAACCGGCCAGGTCCTGGAAGGTGGGCACAGGGAACGCAGTGGGGTCCTGCCGTGGTGGGACACACAGGGGAGGCAGCCAGTCAGGGAGGTCTGACCCCAGGCAGGCTCGGGGAAAGTCATGCTTAGTCTCAATGTTAGGAAGCTCAGCCTAGGGGGATGGGTTGAGGAGTAGGGGACAGGGACGATAAAATGCCCAGGTCTCTCCAGCCTGGGCACAATGGGCCCAACCTCAAGGCCCAGTACTCCAAACACGTCACATCTGGCTACACATAATCCACCCCTCCAAGTCCACAGACCTGGTCCTCTCTCTCTAAGTCACGCTGGGTCACCTGTCGGATAGACACACCCCGCTCTCCCCTCACAGACACTCACCAAGCTTTGCTGACACAGCCTGAAGAACTGCTGGACCTTCTGAGACAGGAGAAGTTGTGTGCTGCCCACGGCGCTTCGAATCTTCTCTAAGACTAAAGAACAGAAGAACTCAAGGGGTTGGGGGAGGGGGTAAGATCCCTCTTTGCTGAGCCCCCAGGAAGTTGAGATGCTCACCTCCTGGCTAGTGTACTGGCTCATTTCCTCCAGCCCCTTTCCCATCTTGTTGACAACAGCTCCTATCCAGATACCCTGAGAAGACTTTCATTCTCAATGGAGTCCCTTCCATTACCCAACCTACATTTACCAAGTGCTGGGTCTTCTGTAGGAAGAAGGCCTTCCACCTGTGTCCCCCTGTCTAGCCCTCCAGCCTTGGCCAGAGCACCAGCTCAACGGTCCTTCATTGGCCATGTTTGGTCACTAATCAGTGCATGCCTCCTTGGTTTGTTAAAGATTGTTAATTCATCTCAGGGACTTGAAGCTGGTCTTCCTGGTTACCAACCCATCGATTTAGGGGTTCTATGGGAAGCCTATGGCTCCCCTCAGAGTGGCCTCACGGGGAAGGGGTATGTACCATTTGTGACAGGGCTTTCGTCCATGCCGACCCTCCATTTCTTCCTCAAGCTTGTTCTCACTTGAACGGCCTCCTCTGAATTCCTCTTTCACTGAGGAATCCCAGCATCCCCTGGGAGAGCCCATCTTAGCTCACATCAGAATGTCTGTCATGTGGTCCCAGCCTCACTGTCAAGCTTGCACTGGATTCGTACACTTGTTCAAGATCTGAACAGATTGTTCCCCGTGGAGTTAGTGATTTAGACTGGCAGCCACCTACTAGAAAATCCAGCATCTTGCCTGGTCTTGATCCTCCTGGGTCCTAGCCTTGGCTTCTAAAGAGGTCCTCTTTCAGGGGCTCCTAGCATGCTCTGTTCCCAGTAGGAACCTTAAGTTGGTTAAGCACTGAACCAAGGGAGAGACTAGCCCAAGCGAGAAGGGAGGGGCCCGCTGGTGCATTTGCAGCCAGGACCACCCTCACCATACCCCGTGCTCGGCACGCCAGCACAGGAGGCCGGTGCCCCTCTCCCCTTTGTGAATGGCAGCGGACTCACTCTCCTCGGGCAGCTCATAGTCCTCCGCCTCCCGCTCCATCTGCTGGCACCAGTGTTCCAGTTTCTCTACCTCTGCCCGCAGCATCTTGATGAACCACTCGCCATCCCGTGGGCAGGGGGACGTGCGGCCTGAGTCGGGGAGGCTACGCGAACCCCGCTCCATCCAGGAATCACGGCGGCCGGACCCGGGGCCGGGGGCGGGGACAGGGGTAGGGCCAGGCGACCCATCGGTGGCCGGCGGCTCATACGGCAGTGGGTAGCCCTCGCGGTAGGCCCACTGGCCCTGCGTGTGGACCGTGCGGAAGACTGAGTAGGTGGGGGCCCGGGGTCCGGGCTGGGGCTCAGAGGCGTGCCTCTGGAAGGAGCGTCCGAACTGCAGGGCCTTGTCTTCTGTGGCCACAGTGGCCAGGCCAGCCAGGCCCTCCAGTTCCAGGTCTGCCTGCACACCGGCTGTCACGCTGTTGGAGCGCTTGAACCTCGCCCGCCTGTGGAGGGAGATGCCTGTCTTTTCTGCTTCTGCTCAGGTCACCCCAGGTCACCACCCCCCCCCCAAACTCCACTCCAAAAAAAAAAAAAAAAGAAGGCCATTGCGATGAGGGACCTACAAACCGGTGGCCACCAATCCATACACTCAAAATCAATTAATCCTTGAAGCTGGTAGGTACCCAATATACCTAGTATAACTGACACTAAACAGCCAATGACAGTCAAGATAGTTAACTACCTGTACTAGACTCCAGGCAAAGCAGACACGGACCTACAGAAGCCAGCTTTGGGGCCCTGGGATGGCAGCTCTTGACCAAGGCATTCCGAAACTTTTTGCTATTTCTTTTCTTTGGAATTTTGCTGTTTTGAAACAAGGTCTTACTGTGTACCCAGGTTGACCTGGAACTCACAACGGATCCCCAGGCTTCACTCACACAGCAATCCTCCTGCCTCAACTTCCCGAGTACTGGTGTTGACTCACCACACCCAGCTTACCATAGAGTATTCTAGAAAATCTGGGTTTACACTGGCTGTACGGTGCTTCCTAGGCCTACAGAGATGTGAGTAAGTGGGGCTTAAGGGGGTCCCAGGTCATCCAGCTTCAGAGTGGCAGAGCCAAGGGTTTGGCCCAGGGCTGCGCTCTCAGCAGCACCAGCTAAAGGAAGAAGAATGCCTGGGAGCAGCTTGGAATGGAGGGGGGTGTACAGCACGGAAGACTTCACCCCTGGGGACCCCGACGGCTCAGCCCAGAGCCTGGCCAGACAGTCTGCCAGAAGCAGTGGAGTTGAATTAAGTCGTTGGCAGGAATGACACAGGGCCTGAACATTTCTTGTCTTTAAGTTAATTATATGCAAATCCTATGCAAAACAGAAAGTCAATTGGCCTTGTTCATTTTTCCCACTCTGAGTTCAGAGTAGGGGCTCTTTTCTGCAAAGAAGTCAATGCGCCCCATGAAGCATAAGGTGGGGGCCAGACAATCCTTTAAGAAGTAGGAGGTAGGTGGGGGTGCGCAGGGCAAAGATGAACAGAAGTTGAAATAGTCTGGGAATTCAAAAACCTCAAAGGAAAGGCCCATGGGTCTTTATCTACCTCCGCCTCCTCGTGGTCAAAAGAGAACAGGGTCCTATGGGACATCTCCAGGGGCTTGTCCAGCTTCCCAGGAGACTCTCCCAACCTCCCCCACCCCAACCCCTACAACTTCAACCTTCCTCCTGTGGCCCAGGCCTTCTCTCCAAGCCTGCCTGCCTGCCTCCTTCCAGCTGCCTGGCAGGCTGCCTGCTGGGAGCCTGTTGCCATAGAAACCAGACCCAGAAGGATGCTGCAGGACTCAGGGAAAGAGAGATGCGCTCATGTGCAGTCTCCAACGAGCCCTGTGTCCCCGCCCCCACCCAGAGAAAGGGAAAAAAAAAACCATATTTTCATTGCTTCCCACATGCCCTTCACCTTGGTATCTGCCCTGGGCACCATCCATGTTCACTACTGGCCCAGCCACCTCCTATCAGACATCTCTGCATACATTCAGTATAGTGAAGGGGAAGGAAGAACCCTGGACCAGGGAGCACACCTGAGCTCTAATGCTAGCTTTGTCACTGTGCCTTAGGGACGTTTTTCTATCCAGGCCATCTAATATGTGTGAAGTTGCATGTAAAATACAGTCAAATAGCCCCAAGTGGTGGTGCACACACCTTTAATCCCAACGACTCAGGAGGCAGAGGCAGGCAGATCTCTGCGAGTTCCAGGCCAGCCAGGACTTTATAGTGAGACCCTGCCTCAAACAACAACAAATAGTCTGATTTTAAATGTATAAATACATATACAGAACAAGTGCCACATTCACACATATAAAACCGTGGGAATGTGGTTTAATATCCCATAGGAATGGCACAATAGATGCCGATGTACTTCCTGTCTAAATATCTTGTGTGTGCTAAAATCTGGAGGCCAGCAATGATTCCTAATGGTAAGCTCTCCTAGGTCATTCCCCTGCTCAAAACCCTTACCATGCCTCCCCACTGCCAGCAAGGGAAAGCTCAAACTCTGTGCAAGCCTCGACCTGAAGCCTTTACTCTGGATGCACTCACATCGTCAGCCTCTTCTCTGTGTTCTCCTTTGATCCCTAAATAGATTACATCCTGACCACCAACTTCTTTGAGTATGCTGTTCCCCTGCCTGACATGGCCTTTTTCATTCTGGCTCCACGGCCGCTCTCTGCTTAAGCCCCTCTTGGTCTGTGAGTCCCCCGTCTGCCCTCAAGGTCACTCGTCAGTTCTGTAGCCCCTCAGCATCTTCCTGCATTTAAAACAACCCCACCCACTATTTTGATTAATTAGTCTCTCTTTCTGGTGACAGCCACATATGTCTAACTACACTCTCAGTACGTACCTCGGTTCCCTGTGAATATTTGTGCTTTTTGAACTCCAGTTGGCCCTGGAGCTCCTTCCAAGCTCCAGCATTTGCAAACATCAGGACTCGTGATATGTTTTCCCAACAACTACATTTCTGAAGAGGCAGCATCCCAATGTGTTTTCCCTGCTGTAAGTTTTGTTTGTTTGGTTGGTTTGTTTTGTTTTTTAAAGATTTATTTGTTGGGGATTTAGCTCAGTAGTAGAGCGCTTGCCTACCAAGCCCAAGGCCCTGGGTTCGGTCCCCAGCTCCGAAAAAAAGAAAAAAGAAAAAAAAAAAGATTTGTTTATTTTATGTATGTGAGTACACTGTCACTGTCTTCAGACACATCAAAAGAGGGCATCGGATTCTATTACAGATGGTTGTGAGCCACCATGTGGTTGCTGGGAATTGAACTCTGGACCTCTGGAAGAGCAGTCAGTGCTCTTAACCACTGAGCCATCTCTCTGGCCCTGGTTTTGGTTGGTTTTTTTTGTTTGTTTGTTTGTTTGTTTTTAGTTTCTGAGACAGGATTTCTCTGTGTAGCTCTGGCTGTCCTGGAACTCACTCTGTAGACCAGGCTGGCCTCAGAGATCACCTGCCTCCACAGTGCTGGGACTAAAGGTGTGTGTCACCAGGACTTAGCTCCTGCTGAAAGCTTTGAGTCCCACACAACCCCACAGGCCCTTACGTTTGAACAATTGGTCCCCAGCTGTTGACAGTGTTTGGGAGGTTGTGGAAGCTCTGAGACCTGGAACCTAAGTAGCAGAAATGGGTCACTGTGCGGGGGCCCTTGAGGGCTATCTATTCTACTTCTGATACAGGCCTGGGCTCTCTGCTTCCTGATCGGCAATAAATGAACAGGCCATAAACTCATGTCATTGTGCCTGCCCCCAGTGACAGCCTGCACTCCTTGAAACTTCAACCCAAAGTAAAGTGTTCCTCCTTGAAGTTGCCTCTGTAAGGTCACTCCCCATTAAACACACTGGGCTCTTGGGCTCCACTGGTCTGACGCCTTCATCTGACCTCTGTGAAGTCCTGGAAGGGTTCCACTCATCAGATTCCACACTCTCTAGGACAGAAACACCAAGTGCACTAGGCTTTATGGGTCTAAGTCGCCCTCCTTGGGAAACCATCTCAACCCATATACCCTGAGGAAGGCTGAGGGAGCTGAGAAGCTACTGGGCTTTTTGAAGCACTGCCCTCAAGTATCATTCCCAGCCAAAAGTCCTAAGTGCACAGGACAGGACAGTGACTCCTGTCAGCCAACCTTGTGAACTAGGCATTAGCGTGGGGCAAGATCATAATTTAAAAAAGAGTACTGCATCAAGGATCTAAAACCCCAAGGAAACCTGGACGTTTCACAAGTAGGTGAAGACATAGCAAGAATGCAACCAGGGAGGATGGGGAAGGGGCTGAGCCAGGAGAAGTTGAGTTGACTCAGTAGGTGAAAGTGCTTGCCGCTAAGCCATGCAACCTGAGTTCACGCCCCAGGTCCCACCGAGTGTAAGGAGAGAATCAGCTCCTTCAAGTTGTCCTCTGACATTTTGTGGTGCACACAAGTGCACATGCATGTGCATATCTGTGTGCATACATACACACAGATCAAACAATTAAAAAACAAAAAACAAAAAACCAAACCATTAAGCCAGGAGGAGTACATAAAGGCAGACAGAGGGGAAGAAGGCCTCGAGAAGGCCCAACTAAACCTGATCGAGAATGAAGGTTGGCCAAGGCTCTGCTCCTGCTGCCCACAGCCAGAGCAGGTTTGGTGGGATGTGGGAGCCAGTGTGGGCTGCACTGGCTGTCAGGAGATGGGGGAAACTAGTTATAAAACAAGCTCATGTCTATGATGGTGTCTGAGAAGCTCTCCAAAGTTATACCCTGAACAGGTGGGGAAACTTGGGGGGATCGGTGAGATAATGGCACCCAATGAGGTTCCTTTCTTTTTCCATTTCTTCTTCTTCTTCTTCTATCTTATGTGCGTCAGTGTTTGCCTGCACGCATGTCTGTGTGGGGATGTTGGAACCCCTGGAGTTGCAGACTGTTTTGAGCTTCCACGTAGGTGCTGGGACTTGTACCTGGGTTCTCTGGAAGAGCAGCTAGTGCTTTTTTTTTCTTTTTTAAGGTTTATTTATTTACTTTATGTCTGTAAGTACACACCAGAAGAGGGCATCGGATCCCATTACATATGGTTGTGAGCCACCATGTGGTTGCTGGGAATTGAACTCAGGACCTTTGGAAGAGCAGTCAGTGCTCTTAACCGCTGAGCCATCTCTCCAGCCCTGCAGCTAGAGTTCTTAACCACTGAGCTATCTTTCCGGCTCCAAGAGGTCCCTTTCTTAATCCCCGGTAGGAATGCTACCTTCCATGGCAAAGGGAGCTTTGTGGACTTGCCCAAGTTCAGGCTCCATCTGAGCTGACTATCTTAGATTATCCAGATTCGATGACTCGTCTTACTAGTCAACCGTCTGGGTTTGAGAATCACTCAGGAAGCACCTCTGGGCGTGTCCGTGAGAGTGCTTCTGGAGACAGTTCACTGAGGGGGAACAGAAGCACCCTAGGCAAACTGAAAGCCTATTGGCACCCTGTTATTCTGGGCAGTCATTTCTTGGCTTCTTGACTGTGGATGCAATGCGACCAGAGGCCCCAGGCTCCTGCTGTCTGCCTTCCCCACCTTAAAGGACCATGTCCCCTAATCACAGAGAAACCTTCTTTCCTTAAGTTGCTTTAAGAGACACTTTATAACAGCAACGAAGGAAGAGAAACGTGCCAGATGTGTCCAAATTACTCACATGGGTCCTTTTAAATAAGAGAGGGAGGCCGGGAAGGAGATGGAGAAAGAAAAACACAGGAAGGAGATAAACAAAAGACTTGTATACAGCTGGGGGGAAGACTAGTTGCTACGCACACAGGTACACACTCACGCACCCATGCGTGAAGTTCTGGGTTCAATCTCCGATATCACAAAAATAAAGAGTAGAATAAACAGGAAGAAGCCACAAAATGGCTTCTTTCTTGAACCTCTAGAAGAGACATTGTCTTGTTAACACTTTGATGTTAGCCCAGGTAAATTTAGGAACAACTTCTGAGCCCCAGAAGTGTAGGATAGATATAGATATAATATTATAGACATTATAGATATAATATAAATTATATTATATATTAAATTATATGTAAATTGTATATACATATATAATTTTATCATCACCTATCATGGCAGAGATGGGAAACAAACACAGTGGGTAATGATAAATTGAATGAATCAGAGAAGAGAAACAGTCCAAGTGGGGGATATGATAACATTTTCTGAGCACTTAGTATGTGCTAAATTAATGAGTAGTTCAGTGGGAGGGAACTTTGCCTAACTTGACTAAACATTCTGTGTCCTCACAATCAGGCCCAGCACCAGGGTGTCAGCACCATCCCTATTCACAGATGTGAAAAACTTCCCTTAACAGGCAAAGTGATTTCCTGAGATGGGACAGTGACCCAGTCCATGCACAGGTCACCTCAGGTCACTGCACCCCACCCCAGGCTACCCTGTACTTAGGAAGAGGTCAGTAATCAGTTGCCTGACCACTGAGGCAGAGCTGATGACTAAGAAGAGAGAAGTCCAAGCAAGGTAGGAGTTAGTGCGGAGGTTGGACGCGGGTCCTGGAAGATGGTCTGGGTCATCACAATGAAGTGCGTGGGGAGGGCACCTGCTGGGGATTTGTGGGAGTCAGGAGAGGAAGGAGAGTGAGCTTTTGGGTCTTGGGGGGCTGTCATCAGACCGGAGGGGTTAAATCTGGGTGCTCGAGAGCCAGACTGCCTGGCTCCAAAGCCAGCTGGGAGGCTGGAGCCTGTCGTCTTCTAAGTGGGAATGACAACTGCACCAGCTCCAGGGTGCTGGGAGATAATGTATGGGAAGAAGGGCCAGCACCTGGCCCACCATTGTGCGAGCTATTGTGGAGATGTAGGGAAGTTTGTGGCTCTCGCTGCCACGGAGAAAAGGAGCTGGCCGAACACAATAGCCCAGTGTAGCGCTGCGGGCCCCAGCTCGGGCATTGTAGTCATTAATTATTCTGATTGCCGTTGATCATTTCCATCTGTTCTCCTGCAGCACTCGGAACAAAATCTCCTTTATCTTCCCCATCACGTGGCACAGAGTCCGTTATTTGCATATCCGTCTCTCTCGCTAAATAGAGCAGTTCCTCAAACATCACTCTTGGCTGCGTGGCTGATGGGTTGGTTGGCTGCTAGGGTGTGGGGAGTACTAATTATCCCCAACATCCATTCTCCCTTTCTCCCTCGGTAAAAGAATCCCATGATTTTAAGCTGGACAGGTGGCCACTTGGGATAATAATTCATTCCCCAATCTCCCTTATAGCTTTCACGGTGCAGCAAAGTTCTAGCCCATGGGATGTAAGCAGAACTATTGTGTACAACTTCCGGAAAGTGTTCTTTGAAACAAAGTGTGAGGCTGGGCATGCAGTTCAGCGGGAGAGAACTTTGCCTAAGCATGCGCAAGGCCATAATAATGAAAATGATTTAAAAAGTAGGGTATAGGGCAGCAGGATGGCTCGGTGGGTGAAGGAATCTGCACCAAGCCCAACCATAGGAGCTCCGTCTCTGAGAACCAACTCTCACAAGCTGCACACACACACACACACACACACACACACACACACACACATGAAAAGGGGAAGGTTATAACCTTTTTTGTTGTCCCTTCTTCCTCCCTGATGACTATAATGTAGACTCAATGACTAGACCTCAAGCAACCATTTTAGAACATGAGCCACCATGTGGAGAAAGGAGTATGACAGAAACAGCCTGGGCTCTGACCCTGTGGAACACCACCCAGCCCTTTGGATACCTCAGCAAGCAAGAAAGCAACTTCTGCCATATTTAAGTCTCTTCTCTTTCACGGGTTTTCTATCACTCATGCCCAAACCTAAGCCTAAAACAATAAGATGAATTTTCAAGGGCTCGAGGTCCAGAACTTACATCCCCATTTGGTTTTGGACTTGATAGTCATGGCTGTGGTCTTCAGCAGATGTAAACACCAGGTAGGAACTGGCTTCTGGTTTTCCACTCAAGTGAAACTGAAGCCTGGAAATCGTTATCATGGCTACTTCAGGGAGTTGTCCCTTCTGTGGCTCTCTGGGCAGAAATTGGATTACCCCAAGAGACATAGTACTCAGAGAACATGCAGTACCCACAAACTAGCAAGGGTTTTGCCAGAAGTGTTTGGCAGCATGATGGCGGGGGTGGGAGAGGAGTGGGCAGGGGAGGGGGAATAGGGACGTGTCAGTGCACCCGATCTCTGGAGAAGCAGTTCATCTCTGAGAGAGCAGCCAAGACTTCAAGCCAGGATCCAGCAAGACAGACTTAGACGCCACAGGGTCAGTTAACAACCTCTCTGGACAGCCATGAAGAAGAGTGAAATTGTGACATTTACAGGCGAGGGACATCATTGTGTTAAGCCAAATAAGTCAGACTCACAAAATAGCCCTGGTTTTCTCAGATGCAGAATCTAGATTTGTGTGTGTGTGTGTGTGTGTGTGTGTGTGTGTGTGTGTGTGTGTGTGACAGAGAGAGAGACAGAGAGAGAGAGAGAGGCAGAGAGACAGAGACAGAGAGAGACAGAGACAGAGAGCAGAGAGACAGGGGGTGTAGAAGGGATTTAAAAAAAGAAAGACAAGGGAACAAGAAAGAGTAGGAGAGATTAAAGATAAAGATCCCAAGCTGGGCAGCCATGGGGGTACACACCTTTAGTCCCAGCACAGGTAGATGTAGGCAGATCTCTGTGAGTTCGAGGCCAGCCTGGTCTACAAAGTGAGTTCCAGGACAGCCAGGGCTATATAGAAAAACCCTGTCTTGAAGAACCAGGAGAAGGAGGAAGAGGAGGAGGAGGAAGAGGAGGAAGAAGAGGAGGAGGAAGAGGAGGAGGAGGAAGAGGAGGAGGAGGAGGAGGAGGAGGCAAGGTACAATGCTATATCGGTCTTAAAGTAGAAAAGATCCACCTGCCTTTGCTCTCCCTAGCGCTGGGATATAGAATTTTGAGTCCTGGGCTATAGGACACCATCTTCCTAAATATCAAAACCAAAAACAACAAAATCACCTTTTCTTTGGTCCCATGGGTCCCCAGAATAGCTTTTCTGCATATACTGTCCTTTTTTTTTTTTTTTTTTTATTAATTGTAGTCCAGGGGCTGGGGCTGGGAAAAACATGTGCAGTAGGAATGTCTAATTCTGTTTTTTATGAGTCTCAGATGACCCTGAGGCTAAGCTTCAAAAGGTGGGGGTGGGGGTGGGGGTGGGGTCAGTCTCGCTTGGTTCACCTCAGTAGCCTGGTACCTACGCAGTACTTGACGAGGGTAAGGAGGACCGAGAAAGCAGGTAAGCGGGGATGAGGGAGAGAAGAGAAGGAACTGGAGGCTTCAGTCTCACTGATGACGGGCACTGAAAGCATCCACAGACAAGCCTCAGAAAGAAGGGGCAGTACACTGGAAGCCCACCCAAGGAGCTAATATGGGCGCACTGACAAGCACCATTTTCATATTTGTTTGTTTGCTCTGTGCATGGGTGCATGCCCCAGTTGCAGAATGGAGATCATGGGAGAGCTTTCGGCAGTTGGTCCTCTCCTTCCGTCGTGGGTTCCAGGGACTGGACTCGGGCTGTGAGATTTGATAGCAGGCATCCTCTCGCTGACGATGCCCAGCAGTTTTTAAAACCAAAGCACAGAAAAGTGGGTGGCAGCTGTTGAAGTTTGCTCTGTTACTACGTATTCTAATGGTGAATATTGGCCCCCAAGGGCTAATTGCTGCCAGAGAGGAGAGAAGCCTCAAGTACACCAAATGATGCTAAGTGACCTTGCTCCTTAATGTAAAACTATTGGTTGAATAGAGATGCCATCAACCTATAGCGGGGTCCTAGAGAGGTAGGTGGGGTTTCAGTTCCCAGGCTGGGGATCTGAGGAGGGCTGGGAAGGGAAAGAGAGAAGGTGGAGAGGAGAGAATACTCGTGAGGTAAACGATCTTGAGACTTGGCCATGAGGGCTAGCCAGTCTGAGTAAGAGAGGCTCAGACAGAATATGGCAAGTCATATCTTGGGATTATTGGCAGGGAAGTAACCATAATAGCATAGAGGGTAGATATCTGCCCAGCCCTAGTGCTGATTAGGGCTTATTATAAATATAAAAGTTTTGTGGTTTTTATCGGAGAACTGAATGATCAAAGGCAGAGGTAGAAACCCCCAATTAGATTTAAAAATTAGTATGACCGTGGATAGAGGGAGACCTGGAAGTTTGCCTAGCAAGGCTACTGGACTTCACAGCTCACCTCTAGGTAGGAGTTGGGGCGTGGTGTGTGGTGAGTCAGAATTAAAGGACAAGGACAGACGGGATGGCAAGAGCTGTGAGAGTGTGTAAGAAAGGACGCCTTCGGCAGACAAGCAAAGAAGGCTGGCCAGAGAGATGGGCCAGATTTACCCTGTCCCCACCTGTCACTCCCTCTAAATTCCCAGTGTGATCACCTGTCCCTGAGAGTCAGTTCTTCATCACCTCCCCTCCCCCACCCTCAGCACCAAGACCTCATCACATTCCCTGTCAGTCTGCCTTGCCCGGGCCGGCTGGCCGGCTTCCCTTTTCCTTCAACCTGCTTCTCTGTTTGATCCACCTCTCCCTGGGTTGGCTGCTATCAGCCTCGTGGAAATGACTGATCTGTACAGGGGAAAGAATGGAGGAAGCGCCCTCCCACACCCCGTCACCTAGAAGAGCTGGAGAAGATAAAAATCGGAACAGCGTTCCTGCTCCCGTACCAGGCTTGAAAATGGGAGACAGCTTCAGGCTCCAGAAACACAAAGCAGACTTAAAACCCGAGTAGTAAGTGGATTTCGAAGCCAAGTAAACCACAGGAGGATCGAGCCAGACATATGCTAAAGGCTGGAAGGGAGGCAGAAAGGAGAAACCCCAAACCTATGCACCACGGGGAGTTGGAAGGAGATTTCCTGTGTAAAGCCAACAGCCAAAGAGGTCAGCTTTGTTTATAAATGCAGACTAAGGAGAATCTGGTGCTGATGTTTCTGGAAGGCGGCCTGGAAGGAGGATGCTGGGAAACCAGAACATGAAAGCTGTTTTGTATGGGGATGTGGGGTTCCAGTGTGTTCTATCAGCGAAGCACAGAAACTTCAAGCTGAGATATTCATTTCCAAATGGATCGAACGCTCAAGTAGTTACCCCAGAGAGGAAGAAATGGGGCGCCCGAGGAAGGAGTGGGCAGTAACAGACTGAGCGCACAAGTCACTCAGACATGTTTGTAAATCTACACGATTAGACCACAAAGCACAGAGCGGCTGATTAGCACGGCCCTTTGAAGAGGTGTAATCAAAATGCTACATAAGCACACACGCAGGCTAAGAAGAGGGAAGTAAGAGGGTGTGGTAGGCGTGCCTACAATCCCAGCAGACCGGAGGCTGATCCAGGAGGATCACCACGCGTTCGAGATTAGCCCTGTCTCAGAACAGCCCCCTCCAAGAAAACCTCCACGAAATAAAGCATCCCAAGGCTGTTTATGTCTACAGGGGACCACTGACTAAGTGTGTTACTAGAAAAAAACTGAGGGTAAATATTGTCGACTGTATTTGTACATTGTATTTTGAGACAGTGTTTCCCTGTATTATCCTGGATGGCCTGGTACTTGCTATGAAGTCTAGGCTGGCCTCAAACTCACAGAATTCCACCTGCTTCTTTAAAAAACAAAAACAAGGGGGTCTCACTATCTTTTCTAGGCTAGCTTCAAATTCCTGGAGTACTTGTGTGAATCTGTTTTTCTTTCCTTCTTTTTGAGACAGGGTCACACTGTAGGTGCTGCATGGTCTAGATCCAGCTATGTAAACCAAGTTGGCCTCCAACTCACACAGGTCTGTCTGGCCTTGACTCCTGATGGCCCAGCCTGCGGGAGAAATTTTTACACACTTCTCTGCCTGAACTTGTGAATTAAACGTATCAAGAAAATGGAAGATAAGCACCTGAAAGTTACAATTTTTAAGTCTAATCATGTATAAGATATCTAATGTATACAAAAAGATACATCTACTATATGCATGTATGCGTGAAGAAGACCGTCTCAATAATCTAAAAAACTGGGCTGGAGAGATGGCTCAGCACTGAAGAGTACTGGCTGCTCATCCAGAGGACCCAGATTCAATTCCCAGCACCCACAAGGCAGTTCATATCCATCTGTAACTCCAGTCCCCTGGGTTCAAACGGCCTCTTCTGGCCTCCACAGGCAATGCAGGTATGTGGTGCGCAGACATACATGTGGGCAGTACACCCATATACATAAAAGATAAAACTTAAAAATTAAATATTTAAAAGGAAACAATCTAAAGAATGAAAGTCAGACAGAACACATACTATGGACACATGTAGCAAACTCAGAAATTGATAATGAGAATATATGTTCCCTCCCTCTAAAAAATACATTCAGAAAATAAAAAGACAGCAGACTTACTCTAAATGATGCATGAGTTAAAATAGAAATTATGGGTGGTGGTGCACACCTTTAATCTCGGGATTTAGGCGGCAGAGGCAGGTGGACCTCTCTGAGTTCCGAAGTCAGCCTGGTCTACAGAGTGAGTTCTAGGACTGTCAGAGCTACACAGAGAAACCCTGTTTCAAAGAAATTAAAATAAACAACAACAACTAAGAATGAGGAAGAGGAAGGAGAGAGGGAGGGAGGGAAGAAAGAAAGAAAGAAAGAAAGCGAGGGAGAGAGGGGGAGAGGGAGAGAGGGAGGGAGGGAGGGAGGGAGGGAGGGAGGGAAAATAATGATGAAAGTTATAAACTATATAAAACTGAGCAATAAAAGATACTAAATTTAAGCACTTAGACGATCCAACAATAACAGTATATGTTTAGATGGATTTTAGAGCAGTGAAAGCATACATCAAAAGCCATGCACAGTGACATGAGCCTGAAATCCCAACACTTGGGAGGTGGGGTCAGAGGGGTCAAAGTCATCCTTGGCGGCTGAAATTACATGAGTCTCCCTTCCTCCCTCTCGGCACATATTAAGAAGTAGGAGAGACTTCTCATCAATACTAAAAGACAAGGTTCAAAAACTAATAAGACTACTTAAAAACATGTTTAAGTGTTAAAAAATAAAAAGCAAAAAAAAAAATTACAAAGCTGATCAAGAAAGAGAGAGAGGTCATGCATAAGTACGTGTGGTGGTTTAGGTGAGAATCCCCACCCCCAATAGGGTCATATGTTTGAGTACTTGGTCCCCAGTCAGTGGAACTGTTTTAGAAGGATTAGGAGGTGTGGCCTTATTGAAGGAGGTGTGTCACCAGGGGTGGGCTTTGAGGTTCCAAAGTCCACACTAGGCAGAGTCTGACTGTCTCTCTTCCTGCTGCCTTCCAATCAAGAAATAAAGCTCTCAGCTACTGCTCAAGCACCATTCAGGCTGGCCTACCTCCCCGCTGCCATGCTCACTGCCATGATGCTCATAGACTAAGCCTCTGAAACTATAAGCAAGCCCACATTGAAATGCCTTCCTTTATAAGTTGTCTTGATCATGGTGTCTCTTCACAGCAATAGAAACAGTAAGACAGCATGGTATTAGGAATGCAAAATATAAATAAAAACAACATAGAGAAAGAACGAATATTTATAGCATCATAACAGCATGAGAAAGGATATTTTGTGCCAAAGTTTTGTAAACTGTCCATTTTTATACAGTGGTTTAAAAATACTGACTGAAGAAGAAGAAAAAATATAAAACCAGACTAGATTAATAACCACTAAATAAGTAAAGATAATTTAAATTTTTCTTCGATCCCCAAAAGACACTAGACTAGAAAGTTTTATGGCAACTTTTGGTAACCCTTAGGGAAAAGATCACCCTGCTTATAAAACTGTTTCTAAGAACACACGGAGAAATCTATCAAACTCATGTTAGAAGTCTAGCGTGAGCTTGATTTCTAAACTGAATAACAACTGAAACAAAAGTATGGCGCAAGCATGTTGGCACACACGTGATTCTAGCACTTGAGAGACAGAAGCAGGACCAGAGTTCAAGGCCAACCTGCACTACATGAGATAGTATTTTTAAAAATTATGGGCCAGGGGTTGGGGATTTAGCTTAGTGGTAGAGTGCTTGCCTAGCAAGCACAAGGCCCTGGGTTTGGCCCCTGGCTCAAAAAAAAAAAAAAAAATTATGGGCCAATAGTACTTATGAACATGTATGTAGAAATCTTCAAGGAGTAAATAGTCAAAGATCTAATTATATATATATAAAATATAGCCAAGACTGAGGGCTCCATATATCCGTTTTTGGTTTTGTCTTTAGACAGAAAAAGCCCTGATTGTTAGCCGTGTGCTTCATGGGTTAGACTATACTTCACAGCCTCTCTTGCAGCTAGATTCTCCCATGTGATATGGTTACAGTAAATATGATCTAAGTGAAGGTGCTGTAATTTCTTTTATAAAAAAGAACAGTATCCTCCTCTTTCCACCTTCTTCCCAACTACTAAGATACAGACTCAGTAAATATAATTTTTGAACTACACTTTTTTTGGGCTCTGAAGTCATTCAAGAAAGTGGAAGATCAGGAAGTAAGAGGGAGCCTAGGAGTCCTGACACTACATCGCCTATGTCAAGACTAGCTTTTTTAAAGCAAGAAATACACTTGTTTATGACACTACTGACACCCCATAAGGCCAGATTTCATCTAAGTACACAGTAGGATCAAGCTGAGATTATCCCACGTTTGAAAGACCAGAGCAACATGGAAAATTTGTTCATCTCTTACATCACATTCCACATAGAAGAAGAGTAGGACTAGGAGAGAATTCCTAAATACAACAAAAATGGTACCCACTGCAACTTGTAACAAATTTAGAAGTCTATCTTGGAGAGATGGTTCAGTGGTTACGAGCACTGGCTGTTCTTCCAGAGGACCCAGGTTTGATTCTCAGCGCCCAGATGGCAGCTTACAACCATTTGTAACTACAGTTCTAGGGATCGGACACCTTCTGGCGTCTAGGGATCGTGGGTGCACATGGTGTGGTACAAGCAAAGCACCCATACGTATTAAATAAAAAGTAAGTGCATCTTGGGCCCAGTGAGATGGCTCAGCAGGTAAAGGCTCTCTTTGTTAAGTCTGACGTTTGATCTTTGGGACCTACAACATGGAAGGAGAGAACCAAATCATGCAAGTTATCCTATGACTGCCACATACTCACGCACAAATAAATTAGGAATGGGATGAGCCCGCCACCACTCAACAGGGAGCTGAAGTCCTACCTGACACATTGTCATAAGAAAAAACATTTAAGCAATGTCTTACTTTGTATCCCTACCTGATCTGGAATTTACTATGTATGTTAGGCTGGCCTCGAACTAACGAAGGTGGAATCTGCTTACCTCCGCTTCTCAAATGCTCGGGTTAAAGACATTCATCATCACACCCAGTAAAGAAACTTAAAACTTAAAAATATGGATTTGAAAGAAACATCCCGACTTGAAAACAACAAATTAACTGTATAGAAGAATCAATCACAATTATCAGGTAACCTGAGGCTCGATGAAGGACCAGCAAGACTGCTGAATACAAAAGAAATATCCAGAACTTTACAGCTCACAAACACTATTCCTGGCCAGTTCTAAACACCACAGGAGGAAGGTCTGTTGGAATAGCCACCAGAGTTCAAAACAACGTCCACCGCCCACCACCATCCTTCTGCATCATGAAAGTCACCCTGGTGAACTTCATTTCTTCTCTTTCTTCCTCAGATTCATTCTCCATTTAATGCTGGTCCTGACGTGGTGGGATGCTCAACAATTCCAGCATTTGGGAATTGAAGGCAGGGGGATCGGAGGCTCAGGGTTAGCCTCGGCTACACAAGTGAGTTCTAGGCCAGCTAGGGACGAGACCTTATCTTCAAGAAAGAGAGAAAGGAAGGAAGAAAGCAAATCTCCATTCAGTAGCTAATGCTCTTTTGTAAACATAAATTAAAGTGTGTCGGGCCATTCCTTTAACCTTTCAATAGCTACTCATTACCTATAATTAGAGCCCAGTTCTTTTAGCCTGTGCCCTGTACAGCCTGGCCCAGGCATTATCCAACTCTCTGCCCACCCCCTCCACACTGACCTTCCCCCCGATCCCAACACATGCCTAAGTCTTTCCACCTCCCCGTATGCTATTCCATCTCCCCAAAATGCTCACCCCCATCATCAGCCCAGTGGGCTCCTCACCTGCTACTCTAAGTTCACTTTGTCCCCTTTTCTTTTGTAGCTCCTGCGTTATACTGTTACATAGAATCCTGGTTTTAATCATGGTTAATTTACTGTCTTGACTCCCCTCTAGCCTGTAAGTTCTATGGGGCAAAATTCATGTCTTTGACAGTTCCCCGGGGCATTCAATACACAGCCCGGGAGCTGTCACGTTCCAAGGCTCAGTAATTATCTGCTGAATGACATCATCAGTGAAGGGCTGAGCATGCATCAAAGGCCTGCTGCACCACTGCAGGTTTCTGGCTTGATAGGAGGAATGGAGGGCCACCCTCCAGGATGGACCTATCTGGATGAGGAGTCAAAAGGCCTTCCAGAGAACCAGTGAAGATTTGTGGGTTGGTTTTAAAGGAAGTCAGGAAGGAATGTGGACCACAGAACTGTCTCCATCCGTAACTGTTACCATGATTCCATGTTTTGATGGACTTTGCCACGCGGCACCACCGCTCTTTCATTTTTATGGCATGTTAAGGGTTTGGAGGACAGTAGCTGCAGGAATACAATAGGGAACAGGGCTGGTTTTGCCACCCCAATATCTCAGAAGCACACAGTTCTTCGTGGAGCTACAGTCATAGGTGAGGACAGAAACAGTGACTCCCCTGAGAACCTCGAGACTTGACCAGGCACTCCAACGAAGCCGCTTTAGGGAGTCTCAGAAACTGGGAACACCCTGGGAGGATCGGAAAGCCTTGTAATGGTGCCTGGGAACAGCGATGAAGAACTGCTACCCAGGCTCCAGTTTCCTGCCTGCCGTGGATACTGCCTTAATGTCTCCCATTATCACGAAGCCCTCAGAGCCAGTGCCAAGAAGGTTCCCAGCCACAATACTCCAGCCTGCCAGCCTGGTGTCATTGCAGCCCAGAGGACATGTAGGGCCACAGTGGCACTGCCACCTGGTCATTAGAGGAAGTGTCTCCCTACAGGTTCCCCCCAAAGCAGAGAGGACACTTTCCAGGACTCCCTCTGGAGCTCACGATGTTAATTCTTCACCTGGAAATTAAGGAGGCAATGTTTCGGAGGCCACCTAATGCCAGAACAGTGGCTGCTGGCAATTCTAGTATTTCTGATTCACCACCAATTCAGGCACATAATAGGTACCCCCCACTGGTTAAATGCCTGTGCGAGCCAAGTGAGGAGGAGTGTTATAACTGCCAGGGACCCAGGAGAGGCAATCTTCCTGTTTGTTTGTTTCTTTTGAGCTCATATTCTTGTACACCACGGGATGTAACAAGGGACTGGCAGAATCCTGTTATCTCCTGCTAAAGGACAATTGCCGGAGGCCTGCTCAGCACCAACCTATAACCCACCCACGCCCATCCCCTGCAGCCCTCTTCCTTCCCCTGACCACCGCATCTCTCCTGCAGCCTCTCTGATCGGCTGGGTTGGCAGGATTTCAAGCCCTCAATGGAGACTTGACGGCTACCGTGGCAACATCGGTATCTACCCTGACTCCTCCCCAGTAGAAAGGGATGGGGAGAGAGCTCAGTGGTAAAGCATTTCTCACACCCGGACCTAGGTTTTTATCCCCAGAACCCACATAAAAAAGCCAAGTATGATGCCGTGTCCTTGTAATCCCAGCACTGGGAAGGCAGAGGCAGGAGGATTCCTAGGAGTTGGTGGCTAGCCAGTCTCGCCTAATTGGTGAGTACCAAACTTGTGTCAAGAAAACGAAGTGGGCTGGTGAGATGGCGCAGAGGGTAGAAGCTCTTGCTGCAAATGCCTCATAAAATCATTGCGGAAGAACAACTCCTGAAACTCTCCAGCATTGATACCTGCACGCACACACCCACACACCCACGCACGCACGCACACACGCACGCACACACGCACGCACGCACCACACAGAGGTATACTCTCACTTCTAGGCAAATAGCATGTACAAACTTTACACAGTCCTGGCTTCCCTTCATTCTCAAACCCCAACAACACCCGAGAGAGACCCACGCACACTGTGACCTACCTCTTGTCCTCTTCCACCTGAACGCCAATGGAGTGGAACTCTCTTCGGCTCCTGTTCTCGGTGTCCGAGTCTGAGATTGTCTCCACCTGGTGGCAGGGTGGAGGAGTCAGTGGCTGTCGCTAGCCAAAGAAACACATGGTCCACATAGGACTAGAATGGCCAGAAGTGGCTGGTACCAAGCAAGTCCCAAACAAATGAGACCAGAGAAGGACGATGTTTACAGGCAGCCTTATCTATCGATGAGCAAGATGGATCTACTTACGGCCTAGGGAAATGTGTTTGTTTGTTAAGGTCTGTGTATGCAGACGTCCCTTGTGATTTCCTTCCATCTATTCTCAACGACACAGAGCCAGAGCCCCGGATAGCTATTACTGCCAACCATACCTGCACCCCAATGGACGGCCGCCACTTCCGCTGTCGCGCCAGGCTCCGCAGCTCCTCCCGGCCAGGAATGGTCTTGATGATGAGTGTGGGGGGCTTGGGGCTGGCCCGGGGTGGCACCGGTGCCAACTCGAGGGTGCGTGCGCCCATGGTGGGGCCGTCCAGTCCGTCCGCGGAGCTGCAGCGCCGGGCCGGGCCCTCTGCTGCAGTGAAGCTCTCGTGGGCAGAGTCGGTGCTGCTCTGGGCGGTGATGGAGATGCGGGGTGGGGCCTGGCTTCCCGGCGGGATGGGGGGCGGGGCCTTTCTGAAGTTGAAGGCTGCAGACGGGGATGCAAAGGGTCGCCCATCATCCCCCACACAGCCACACCCACGTGGTAACACAGGACCCTGTGGCCAAGGACCGTTCCTCCCGCCTAATCCTACCCAGAGAGAGAAGCTATGAAGTAACTGGAGGTCAGGGGCAAACAGAGG
Organism: Rattus rattus; assembly: GCF_011064425.1. Lineage (NCBI taxonomy): Eukaryota > Metazoa > Chordata > Mammalia > Rodentia > Muridae > Rattus > Rattus rattus. Next base: position 31,066,858 of record NC_046154.1, read on the forward strand.
GCAAACTCACAGGAGCCGGGCCTCCCTGAGACAGAGGCAGGGGCAGCAAGGAGGGGTAGGCAGTCGTCGTCTTGAGAGCAGCCGGCCTGGATGGCCCGGAGGTAGCTGTGGCTCCGCATGCGGAAACAGCCGGGCAGGTCCAGGGCGTCCACGGCCTGGGACTCAAGCTCCCCAAACACGGACCCGCACACGGCCTCCAGCTGCTGGTTAAACTCTTCGCTTAGCTGAGGAGGGAACCAGGAGGACCTTTATTGAGATGCTGAGATAGGATAGGATCAATTAGGTGCTTCGCTTTGGAGAGCACCTAAGTCTACAGTAGCCCCGACCCTGTGCGACGCTTGGGGCTACTGTGGTCCATTCTAACCCCTAGACCTACAAACACCAACCTCCGCCTCCCTTCAGGGATGCTGTACGCTAGCTAGACTCTAGAGCTCCACCTAGTCCCATGCTTCACATTTCTCTCACTTGACCCTGGCAGAGGGAACCAGGAACTAACATCCACCCTCCCGGGCCAGCTTCTGGTGGAGAGCAGACTGCGGGAGTGAACGCTTTTTGTTATGACATTGTTTTGGTTTTGTATGGTTTTTTTTTTTTCTAAGACCAAGCTCACTGTCACCCTGGTGGGCAGCAGAACTCAGAGCACTCCTCCTGCCTCAGTCTCCCTAGTGGATGGGATCACAGGTGCTCATCACCATGCTTGGCTAGAAACTGATAAAAGGCAATGCTAGAAAGAGCTTTGGCAAGGGGCAGGTAGACAATGACAGGTAATGGTGCGAAGTGTCCTAAAGTGCCCCAAGCCGCTCCCCGCTATACACACCTAACTAGGCTCTCATTTAACCTACTGGTCACTACCCTGTCCCCACCATCATGAATATGTCACAAGCACATCACAGGTACAAAGCCCAAGCATCACTCTCCGTGGATTTGAACTTGACCTCAGGCTTCCGCTCAGCCAAACCATGGAACTTCCTTCATGAGTCATAGTGTAGACTCGCTTGGACTCAAGAGCCACCATTTTCTTAGAGTGTGGCCTGGGGGTGTAAATATCTGGGGGCTTCAGTTTGCTTACCTGTCCCATGGGAGTGCTAAGGGCACTAGGTTAGGGCTGCCAAGAGGACTGAAATAGATATGCAAAGCCTTTGGAGCAGAGACCAGCACAGTGTGAACCCGCCATGGCATGTGGATGTCCCAGGGCCTCCCTGGTAAACACAGGCCAGGTGCTCATGAGGACTACGCCACTGTCACCACTGAGCCCAAGGGCAAGCCCCCTGGCTGATGTCACTGGACCAAGTCCTGGCTGAGGTTCTCAAAAACATTCCAGGGCCACTACAACAGCAAGTGCATTTTGTGACCTCTCTCTCTGGAAAGAGGTCTGTAGTGACAAACCTGAAAGAGTCCCTAAGTAGAACACAGCTCAGTGTTTCCCTGACTCGGCCTCCTTGGTTGTATGGGATCTCACTAGACTGCTCAACTGCAGCAGGCATCGCCAGCCCATCTGTCAGGCTCAGGGAAGCAGATAAAATGTCTGAGGATGCCCGTCTGGTGGGCAGGAAAACTGGATTGCAGCAGCTTATGTCTTGGGTCGCCTTTAAAGTTGGCCGGTCCTCAGAGTCTCTGAGGAACTTGTGGCACCTGCCCTTGAGGTACCGTTGTTCCTCTCTGCTTTGCTACTTAGAACCAAAACTGCTAAAGATATTTGGTGGCTCTTGTGCGGACCCAAGGAATGGCGCAGGACTGTGTCTGTGTCTTTCGGACTTCCTGTGGCTTTTCCCAAAGCAACTTGGTTGCCAGTGTGCAGACGCCCAAAGACTCTGCAGATCCTCCATCCTGGAGGATGGAGGTTCCCAGCCGTGGCTCTCCCGGGATTGCTGTACCTGGCTCAGTTCTCTCCAGGGCATTAAGAACAGCATGGTGCCAGGGTAGCTCCTAAAATGCAGGAGCTCAACGAACTGTTCTTCCTGGCCTTGAGAGGCTCTGCTGAAACTATCCAGCCCAAAGAGTTCTGCTGGAGCACTGGGGAGCTGATCTAACCCTGGTCAAGGGTGTTCTTGGCTTGGGTTGTTGGGGCCTCCAAGATGAAATGAATCTCTTAAATCCCAATGCCCTGCAAACTCCAGCCCTCTCCCGTGCGTAAAGCATGAGGGACATAGTAGACGTTCAATAAACATTAGAGACGCCTATGAGCAGCAAGAGTGTCTTGGATCATGTTGACAAGACCACTCAGCATGAGAGGCCCCTTCTTGCGGGGGGTACCAAGCCCTTAAAATTCCACCCACAGGTATGCTCAGAATGAACTCCATTCAAAGCAGACAGAGGGAAGAGAGAGAAAGCAGCTGCCATCTCCCAGTAGAACTGGACAAGAGGCGACTTGGTCCCGACAATGAACCAGGACCCAAGGAAACCACGGGCACATGAAACTCCAGGAGCTGACCCATTCTACTTGTGATTATCAAATGATAGCATTTTACTGTGAATATTCCCATTCCCTACCTGGACTTCCACTCTATTCCTCCCAATACCCACTTGCAGGAGAGTTAGAGTCCTCCTGGGAAATAAGATCCTCGGCCTGACTTCAACCTGAGTCAGAACCACAGGCTGTTTTCACGCGGAGAGGAAAATACTCTGTCTGGATCTAATTGGAAATTGTCCATGCTAGAGTTGGTGGGTCCAGCCGGAGGCCGGGCAATATTCTGGACACCCAAAGGACGGTATTCGTTTTAGCTAACCTTTGGAAATGCCTCTGATTCCAAGGCAGTCTACGACATTGGCTTCAACATAACCAGCGTTGTTTTATATGCATAGCTGAGCTCACAAGAAAAGCCAGATCAGTCCCCAGGGGACCAATGCAAAGAGGAGTCTGGGAAATCAGAATATGAACTGTGTGTGCCAATGCTGCAAACAGCCCGGTAGAGGAGGGGGGAGGCTGGAGGCAGGGGCTACCGGTCTCAGCAACCAAAGGTTTACGTTCTACCACCCACTCTGGTGCAGGAGTGAGGCTTTGGGCCTCTGCGAATTCCAAATGAGACGCAGAAATGAGAACCTTCATAAACCTTAATGATAATGTAGACTAAAACGAAAAGAAGAACTATCAGTCATAACCACGGGCCCATGACGAGGAAGTCAGTCCGTAGCTGAGATACCGAGGAGAGGAAGGGAAGCCGTCCTCTATGAATCTGTATGCACTAACCAGTCCCCCCACAGTCTCAGGACTGTGTGTGTGCATGGGCTTGCACGGCCCGCATTAAAAAATCAACGCGAAGCAGTCTCAGATCAGGAATGTTCCAACAGAAACAACCACAGAATGTATCCCAGGAGATCACACGGCATTGAAATTGCTCTGACCTTACCTAGAGGACGCCACATTGAACAGGAGGTAACTACTTCTTCTGCATCCAAGACAACGTAACCTGGTCTACAGGTTAATAATACCCTTAATGGCGCATGCTTCCTCTGGAATGTGGGCTAGACCCAGTGGTCCCTTCTAAAGAATAAAATGCAGCAGATAGAGCGGCTTCCACCTTAGTTTCTGTCTCTCTGCACATGCACGTGCGCCCCCCCACTCACACAGACACACACACACACACACAGACACACACACAGACACACACACACACACAGACACACACAGACACACACACACACACACACACAGACACACACACACACACACACACACAGCAACCTCTCTCTACCATTGCTACAAAGGAGGTAAAACTCTTATCACTGCCCAATAAGCCATGGAGGGCCGAGGGTACGCATGCCAGCAAGTCTTCTTCAAGGCTGTGATATAACTGCAGCCTGCCCACCACCTTGACTGCAGCCTTGTGGGACACCATACCCAGGTGCTCAGGGCTAAGGTAGCCCACAGAAATCAGGAGGTAATGTAAGGCTCTTTGGACAATTCATCACGTAGCCATGGGTAACTAATTCAAACTATGGCATAAAAACAGAACTAAATCATTCTGGGCTCAGTCATCCAGAAGCTAGGCATTCTGCACCTAACGTTACCTTGGCTATAAGAAAATCTCGTGTAAACCATGCTGTACTTTGTGGTTGTGAGGGCTTTTGTTGCTGCTATTCATTTGTTTGGCTTTGTTTTGAATTTTGTTGTGGGTTTTTTGTTTGCTTGTTTGTTTATTTTTGAGTTCCTTGTTCGCTGTCATTGAAACAGGGTCTCCTGTAGCCCCGGCTGGCTTTGAACTCACAATGGAGCCAGCACTGGCCTTGAATTCCCACAATGCCTAGCTAAATAATATTGTCTCTCTATTTTGCCCAGGATAGCCCCAAAATGCTAGGCTTAAACAATCCTCCTGCCTCATTCTCCTAAGTATTGAGGCTATATTGTACCCAGGATCAACTGTTTAAGAGTTTATACTTTAAACGATAAAACTAGGTGAATGCTTGCAGTCCCACCACCTCAAAGGTGGAAGCAGGAGGATCAAGAATTCAAGGACATCATCCACTACAGTTGAGTTTTATACAGTTGAGTTTTTAACTCAGTCTGAGTTACATGAGACCCTGCCTCAAAAAAAAAAAAAAAAGAAAGAAAAGAAAAGAAAAGAAAAAAGAAATATAGGCAAAACTAAAAAGTTGGACTGGGGATGGATATTAAAGATTTGAAAAGGAACCCCAGAAAATTTCTAAAAATTAAAAAAAAAACCCTCAGTGAAATTTAAAGCACAATTTATAAGTTAATAGTAACCAAGAAATAATAGAAGAAATTTTAATAAAGCGTCAACACCAAGAAGCAGTGAAGGGAAGCAAAGAGATGGGGAGCCTCAAGGGAAGGTGACAATACAGGGAGGGAAGGTCCCCTGCACAAGTATGGGTCAAGATGGAGACACCAGGAGCACTGTGGGGAAGGCAAGGTGTAGAGATAGCCCAGGCTGAGAATTCCCCAGACTTGCTCAGGACTTCAGACAAAATGAGAACAACCGATCTTTGTCCCCAGACAACTCGAAAGACGGACACGATGTCAGAAACAACCATTTTGTCACTCTGAAAGCTGATCAAAGGCACACAGGAAAATTACTTCGCTTTGGGTGAGAAGGACTCTGATCCTGTCCCCAGTCCCCAAGGCCCCAGCTTCTCAGGTGGCAGCACTCCAGGCTTAATGCTGCAGGCTATCCACAGAGCTGCTTTATTGCGGCAGCTGGAGGCCCCCCTGAAGTTGGAGCACCATCAGGTATGTCAAGAGCAGGAAGGCTGGCCACAATGTTACTCTGTGCAGCAAGCAGCAGCCCCGCTGACTAGACCTATTTTTTTTTTTAAGATTTCTGTTTGTTGTTTATGTATATTGTGTGTCTGCACACTTGGGCTTTATTCTGGGGGGGGGTCCCATCTTTATGTGGGCTCTGGGGATGAGACCCTGGTCAACAGGCTTACCACCGGGGTCACCTCACCAGTCCTGGCCTGATACTTTACAGAGAATTCTGGGAATGACACAGAGAAGGGTCTGGAAACCTGTACACCATCACCCAGCATCCCTCAGCAGGGAATCTGTACGCATGTGCACAGGAAGCCCCAGAGACCTTGGTGTTGAATGAAAGCCGGGGAGGCTTGAAACCAACCATAAACCAAGAGAGGAAACCTCATTGTCCTCAAGGGTTTTGAGGACAACTTCTACCCCATCTTTGGCCAAAACAAAGCCATGAAGACACTGGAACAATCTCTAGGAAACGAGGCTTCAAAAGCAGCAGGAAATGGAAGAGAGAAAAAAAGAAAGAAACGTGAAGAATCAGAGACTCTGTGTTGCAGGAAAAGCAGACTTCACAGGTTCCCTCCAGGAATTAACACAAATAAACAAAGTAACAGCAGTCTTTAGGAGGTAAAAATAAGAGCCCAGAATTGTCACACTATATTACCTAAAATGCTCGGTACTCAACAAAATATTTTGTCATGCAAATAAAGAAGAAAGTATAAATGGTCTCCAAATGTTGGGTTTATCACACACGCAAGCTACTGAGTGGTTATTATAACCATATTCAAAGAGCTAAAGGGAGCCATGTTTAAAGACTGAAAGGCAGGCATGGTAACAGTGATTTCATGGATACAAATCATAATCATCAAATGAAAAGGAGGGGGAGGGGCCTAGACAGTGTCTCCCGGCAGTGCCCGGGCCAATTTCACTCACCACGTAGCCCCAGCTGACACTAAACTCAACATCATTCTACATTGGCTTTTCAAAACTGCAGGCCTTTTATTATTATTATTATTCATTTTAAAATTATGAGTATATGTGCACTGAGGTGCCCTCAGAAGCCGGAAGAGAGCATTGGCTCTCCCTTCCCCCCCTCCCCAGGAGCACTGGAGTTAGAGCATAATGTAGTTTCCAAGAACCAAACCTGGGTCCTCTGTAAGAGCAGTATGCTCTTTTAAGTGCTGAGCCATCTCACTGGGCCCTTATAATTATTAATTTGTTTAAAGAAAAACAAATGTGGAGTCAGCGAGATGGCTCAGCGGGTGAAGGCGCTTGACAAGAAAGCCTGGCTCTCTTCATTCCAACCCTGGAACCCACATAAAGGAGAAAAGAGAGAACTGACAGCATTACGTTTCCCTCTGACCTGCGACTGAGTGCTGTGGTATGTGCGTGCACCAACACACACACACTCACTCACACACACATACACACACATGCACCTGCGCGCACACGCACACACAAAGAATTTGTAAAATTTAAGAAAGAAATATAAATATCTATTCAAGAACTGGAAAGTAAACTCACTGAAATTAAAAATTCCATTGAGAGGTTTAATATAAGATGTGATCAGCAAATCTGAAGGCAAAGCAATTCAGACTGTCCAATCTAAAGTGTGGAGAGGAAAATAAACTCTCGAAAATTCAAACAAGGGACAATAGCAAGCAAATAGACATGCATGGGATGGGAGACCCAGAAAGACAATGGGAGGAGGAAGAGGAAGAGAAAGGAGAGGCCAAAGGCTTCAGTGTAGCTCATTCGTAGAGTTCTTATCACTGGAGACCATCTGGGTCAACCTCCACCACCAAGAAACCAGGCAGGCCTGGTACCACAACCTTATGACCCAACATAAGGAAGCTGGGGCAGAAGGACCATAAACTCAGAACCCACCTGGGCTACAGACTGAGTTCGAAGTCAGCCTGGGCAAATTCAAAACATCCAGTCTCAAGAAGAAAAGAACTTTTGTCCAGACAAGCTCTCACTAAGTAGCACTGGTTGGCCTTGAACTTGATATGTAGAATAGGCTGGCCTCAAACCCACCACAAGCCGCCTCCCTCCCGGAGACTGAGATTTAAAGGTACATACCACTACACTGGACAAAGAGGGAGGCTGGGGCATGTAGCTCCGTGGTAGAGTATTTCCCTGACGTGTGCAGGCCCGTGGGTTCAACTGTCACTTGAGAGTAGAGGCTAGGGAGTGGGGGCCTACCAAGCCAGTACGTACAAAGGAGGCAGGGTGGGCTTTCCAAAAGTCATGAAAGCCCCGAACCCTCAGACTTAGGGAGTGTACGTGCAAACGCGCACACCACAGGGAAGATGCAGACGCCAAAGCCTAAGCAAGCTCTCAACGGCAACCAGAGAAGAACGGGAAGTGCACACAGAGACAGTCGTGGTGCAGCGGACTTCTTAAATCAGACAGTGAGAGGGACTGACACTGACTTGGATGTCCCCCGACAGGCTAAATGGCATCAGTCTGTCACAGCATGCTACCAATCACCAGTGAGAAACTAAAGAATACACTTTAGGTGGAAGGAACTCATAGACAAACATATGACCTGGAAGAGAGAGAGAGAGAGAGAGAGAGAGAGAGAGAGAGAGAGAGAGAGGTGTATATGTGTATATGACTTAGGAGTAATAGTGTAAAAACAAAAACGAACAAGGGTCTGGGGCCCGCTCATGGGTAGAGCACTTTCCTAGCATGCATGAAGCCCAGGACTCCACCCACAGGATGGCCTAAAACCAAGCATAGTGGCACAGACCTGTCATCCCGGCACTTGAGAGGTAGAAAAAGGAGGATCAGAAGTTCAAGACCACGCTCAGCTACCCAGTGAATTTTTTTTTTTTTTTTGGTTCTTTTTTTCGGAGCTGGAAATCGAACCCAGGGCCTTGCGCTTCCTAGGCAAGCGCTCTACCACTGAGCTAAATCCCCAACCCCGAATTTGAAACCAGCCTGAGCTACATGAGACCTATCTCAAAAAACGAAAATCAAATGTCACATGTCATGTGCCCTCACCCAAAACACCCTCAAAACTGATCAAATGCCTACACTAAGATGAGAAAGACATTAATTTTGTTATGATTTTGGATTAAAGCAAAGATTTCATTTTATATTAAAATGAATTTTCTGGGAGAAAAAAAATAAAAATTTATGAGATCTACCTCCTGGGGTGGTTTGAATATGCTTGGCCCAGGGAGTGGCACTATTAGGAGGTGTGGCCTTGTTGGAGTAGATGTGGCCTTGTTGGAGGAAATGTGTCACTATGGGCGTGGACTTTGAGACCCTCCTCCTAGCTGTCTGGAAGTCAGTCTTCTGTCTGCCTTCTGATCAACTCTCAGCTAAATCGAATCGCAGTAGAATTCTCAGCTCCTCCTGCACCGTGCCTGCCTGGATACTACCATGCTCCCACTTGATGATAATGGACTGAACCTCTGAACCTGTAAGCCAGCCCCAATTAAATGTTGTCCTTTATAAGAGTTGCCTTGGTCATGGTGTCTGTTCACAGCAGTAAACCCTAACTAAGACACCTCCATTAAAGTGAATGTGATTTATCGGGTCTGACAGTACAGGGCTGTCATCTAGCTGCTCAAGAGGTCGAGACAGGAGGATAGTAATTTCAAGATTAGTTTGAATGAGACCGGAAGTCGGTGACACATGCCCTTAACCCCAGCCCTTGGAAGGCAGAAGTAGGTGGATCTCTGAGACCGCAGCCAGCCTGGCCTACAGAGCGAGTTCTGGGACAGCCAGGGCTACACGGATAAACCCTGTTTCAAAAACAAAACAACAGTGGCAACAACAAAAAAAATCATTTCTTTAAATAAAAAAGCAAGAAGGGTTCTAAGGGCAGGTGGAGGCGCTTGTCACCAAGCCTGGTGACTTGAGTTTGATCTCTGAAACCCACATGAGAGAAAGAACAAGACCCCCACAAGTTGTCCTCTGATCTCCACACATACACTGTAGGACACATGCGCACTAATATAGAAATATGACTTAAAAAGTAAAAAAACAAAAGAATTCTGGGGATATAACGCAGTAGGACAGCACATTTGCAGACGTGCGAGGCCCCAGCACTCAAGGGCGGACGGTGAGCTTTCACACTGTGAGACGACACAGAACGTAGGTGATTGCCACCGCCAAGACGGGTGGCCTCAGAACTGACTCTTTCGAGCTGTCCTCTGGTCTCCCCGTGTGTATGGAAGCACAAAATAACGCAGGCAGAAATACACAAGTAAACGAATAATATATAAATAAATGTAATACCAATAACGACAGTAAAATGTCTTTTTTTTTTTTTCAAACACCAGAACACAAGTCCCTCAGCAGAGGAAAGCATTGTGGCTGACATGTTAACGCCACATTTCCAGTACCCAGAGTCTCTGGAAAACAGTGTTTTTGTGTGGACGGTGAGGAGAAAACCCAGGGCCTCGTTCATGCTAGGCAAGCATTCCATCACTGAACTAGAACCTCCCTCTCCCACCCCCAAGTAAATTTCTATGGCTTAAAAGGGGAAGAAAGAGGCCATCAAAATTAAAGCACCCTAAGGACCGTGCATTATTCAGAGCGAGAGTAGGAAGCCTTGTCGGTTGCAGACTAAGTCAAGTGTGCACATTAAAATTACAGGAGAAACCATAAAGGATAAAATGGGGTATGTAACTGTCAAACCAGCGTGGGATTTGACAGAGAGAAGAATAAAGCAAACTCCATCAATCCAAAGGGGCAGAAAAACACCGACTCTGATGGATGTGCTGACGTAAACCTGTCATCAGCCCTCAGGAGGCTGAGGCAGGAGGATGGTCACACGTTATAGACCAACCTGGGCTACATACATAGCAAGTTATAGACCAGCCTAGGCTACACAGTGAGACACCATCACAACAAAAATGGAAGAAAGACAGACAGACCAACATAAAGGAAGGAAGAAAAGTATCATCTAAGAAGCAGGAAAGGGCCAGGCAAGATGGCTTGGCAGGTGGAAGGGATTGCCACCAAGCCTGATGACCTAAATTCAATCTCTGGGATCCACGTGGTGAAAGAAGAGAAGCAATTCTTCCTCCATGTTGTCATCTGACCTCCACACATGCACCCCAGGATGCACTCTCCCGAACCCCAGCAGGATAAAAGAAGGCACGAAGTAAGGTGACAGAAATAAAGCCAAGCAAACCACAATAAATATAAACGTACAAAACTCTCGGGCAATTAGCAAATGGATGTAAACTATTTAAAAAGACATACCTGAAGCATACGGGACAAAAGACTCTAAAGCCAAAGATGGAAAAAGATGTCCAAGGCAAATACTAAAGAGAGGAATCCACTCAGGAGGACAAGCATCATTAGAGACAACAGGGCAGTGTCTTTGCTGCTTTAAACCTCTCCTCTTCTGTAAAGCAAGGACTCTAAGTCACACCTCCAGGAGAAATATGCCAAGTATATACACTGTTAGATAATGTGAGGTGGGAGGAGGAGAGAGAGGAGGAGGAAGGCGAGGAATAGGAAATGTTTGGAAGGTTGAGATTAAAATTTCAGAACACTTGGAAAAAGATGAGAGAGAGAGGAGAGAGAGAGAGAGAGAGAGAGAGAGAGAGAGAGAGAGAGAGGGAGAGGGAGGGAAAGTGAAGGAGGAATGGACCACAGCAGAATCTTGGAGGGAGACACCCAAGCAGTAACAAATGCTCAAGTTCTAAGACTGGAGAATGTCAACGTCCATGTCTGGGAAGCAGGCGGGTACAGTATGGTGGAGGAAGGGAAGGGAACAGAGCTAGGAGATGAACACAGAATCACACTGGCCGGCTCACACGGGGCTCTGTAAACCCCAGCAAAGCCCTGGCTGGTTACTTTGAGAAAGGCCAAGGCTCTGAGCAGAAAGGCAAACAGATGTGGTTATATTTTTAAATAACCATTCTGGCTCTGCTGACAGAGAATGAGTTAGAGTCAGGACAAACACAGAAGACCAACAAGGAGGCAGCATAACGGCCCCGACCAAGCCCATGGGGGCCTGCGGTTCAGCTGCTGAAGGGTGGATGGAGCCTGGGAATGTTGTGAAGGGGATTTGCTGAAGGACTGAAGGATAGGGTGTTGTCTAGCAGGGAGAGCACTCTGGCTTCATGGATTGTGGGTATAGCTCTGTGATAGAGTGGAGCGTGTGCTCAACAAGAGTAAGGTTTAATCAGAGCACAGAGAGGGGAAAAGGGGAGGGAGGGAAGGAAGGAGGGAGAGAGGAGGGGGAGGAGAGGGGGAAGAAGAAGAGGAGGAGGAAGAAGAAGAGGAGGAGGAGGAGGAGGAGGGGAGTGTCTGCAGCAGCTAGCCAAGTGAGCTCCAATATACAGTTCCATGTGCACGCCTGGCATCTCAGGGAGGCTCTGGGCTGTAGTTATACATCTGGGAGTCGTCAGGTTCTCAGTAATATTCAAAGCTACAGCCTGGATGAGATCACCCATGGAGTGGGCGTAAAAAACAGAGAAGGGACAGAGCCCTGGAAAACTCCAGTGGTGACATCCTGAAACACAGATGTCACCACAGTCATGGGGAGAGATGGGGGTGGACGGCCAAAAGCCACCAGAGAAAACAAGTCCCAGGAAGAAGGGTCCTCAAGTATGTTAGATGTCGCCGACGGGCAAGGAACATGAAGATTGGGCATTAACCGATGGGACTAGGAACAGAGGCTGGCTTGAGGCAGAGAGACAGCTGTGTGTGCCAAATCAGAATCCCTGATTCAGGAAATGGAACAAAGAGTTTCTGAGAGACTGCCGAGGCTCACAATGGGAGCCGATGGACGGTCTTCTGCGTGGCTCTGTGCATTGCTCTCCCGGCACCCCCCGCCCCCCAGCAAACAGTAAAAATAGCTAACCTTTATTGAGCACTGGCTATGTGCCAAGAATGCTATTATGATGCCTATTTTTAAATAGGGAAGGAAGGGGCTCAAAAGTCATGTAGCTTGCCCCAGGTCACACAGCCGGTAAGTAGTTCAGCCTCTATTCAACCCTGTTCCTACATTCAAATATAAACTACCATTGCCTCCATTTAATGGAAGGGGAGGCCTGCGCTTAGGTATAGAAGTAACTTTATTTTCTTTGAGATAGGGTTTCTTGGGCCCCGGGCTGGCCTCCAACTTGCTAAGTAACTGAGGACGACCTTGAGCTTTTGATCTGTCTCCTGAGATAGGCATGTGCCGCCATACCCAGTTGTATGCATCCCTGGGGATTGAACCCGGGGCTTTGTGAATGAATGCTAGGCCCTTTGCTAACTGAGCTACATTCCCAGCACTGGAACTCACTTTATAGAACATCGGTTTTGGACCAGCGCCTTCTGTTTGAATGTTTTCCACTGAACTCCTACAAATCCCCTGAGAGACAGTCAACACTAACATTGCCTTTTGGTTTTGTTTCTTTGAGAGCTGAGTCTTACACCAAGGTTGGCCTTGAACTCATGAACTTGCCCACCTCCACCGCCCACGTGCCAAGATTACAGAGCCATCATTTCAGGTTTACTCTTGTCATTTCAAAGACTAGGTAGGAAACAGGGGGGTGTTGAAAGGGAAGGTGGGGTCTAAGGGAGTAGAGGTCGTGGCTGCAGAACTCAGGCCTAGATAGCCCAGGAGACTTCAACTCTGCCTATCCTCTGCCATTTACGAGTCTGGGGCAGCCAGGATTGGAGAAGAATGGAGAACCCAATAGAAATGACGCTGCCTTCACGCATGCTCACCACTTTGAGCATTCCTGGGTGGGTTCTCCGAGATCCCCAGCCCAAAGCAGATCTGGAAGTCACAGGCAGGTTTCGGGGCTTTCCCATAACCAGACTTGCTGTCTCTCCTCACAGAGACTGACCATCGCAGCCTTGAAAGAGCACATGGAGCTGACCCCCCTTTTCCTCTCCTTCCCTCCATGTATATAGGGCCATTCCCTACCTGTCCAGTTGTAAGGGAACGGCTGTAGCCAGGGATGGAACTCCGGGGATGGATCCGGGGTGGGACACAGCAGCTGAAAAAGGCAAATACCAGAGTCAGAAGGGGAGGACGCTAGCAGGTGGAGAGAGGGCCTGATAATATCAGGGCCTCTGACCAGGTTCTGTTCCTCCCACACAAACACAAAGAGACTACCCAGGAGACTCACAGTATGAGGTCCCTCCCGGACTCCACCCCACCCAGACCCCCCACACACACTCAAAAGAAACACTAAGACAAAGACTATGACTCCATTTGGAGCAGAGCAAAATAGTCTGTTGAATCCTAAGCAGGACTACCCATCCAAAACCCTCTACATACGGTTCCTGCAGGAACTCCGAAGTCGGCTCTGACACCCCTCCCCCACCATTCTTACTTGATCCTGGCTGTGTCCACGCTGGAGGAACGGCGGGAAGCAAAGCGCCGGGCAAGTGCTTTGGGAGACGTCTTGGGGCTACCATCTGAGTCTCCGCTCTCCTCGTCCCCCATGGCTTTGATGTAGCTGCCGCTCCGCATCCTGCGGCAGGGGATCTCCCCATCCTTGCCACCCGTGGGGTAACCCCCCCAGTCATCTTGCGGCACCTGCAAGGACAAGGGCCTCTGTCCCTCAGACACTGTTACTAGTCGGCTTAGAGGAGAGGGTATTCTTCCTCCCATTGGCAGTAGGGGGCGCTCTGCCCTGCTGGGGGAGCGCGCCGCACTGACTGAGTAGGCACAGGGGACTTAAAGGGAATGTGTCAGGATGTTTTCTCTCTCTTGTGGGGGTTACTGCATCATCCTCCGGAGACCTTTAGCTACTCAAAAGAGGGTCAGCAGAAGAGACAAGATGCCAAGACATTGAAGACCAGAGGCCTGAGTGGCCTGTCAATCATGATCCTCATCCGTGCCTGACCTCAGTGACCTTTCACCCTTCCTCCTCCATCCTTTGAACAGGCCTCCGCTCGCCCTCCTGACTCCCTCCCAGCTATCAAGGAACCGCAGAGGGTATCAGGCAGGGAGCGTATCAGCACCCTCCAGTCTAGACCGAAGCTAGATGGTCAGGAGATCAGGCCCGGGCAGAAGCTCAAGTGGCAGGAGGGAAGCCAATTAGGAGGCTGAGGCTGTTCGGCAGGCAAGGGATGATGAGGCCTAAATTAAGACAATGAGAATAAGGGAAAGAGGAGGAGAAGGAGATGGGATGCGCTAAAGAGCATCCGTGAGCCTGATTAGTGGGGGAGGGAAGAGGAGCCTGGGAGGAGTCCAAGATGGCTGAGAAGAGCGGTGGCTGAGGACCCGGGGGTACAGGGTGTTGTCCTGCACTGAGCCACAGAAGTCCAGATCTGGGGAGGGGTGACGGGTTCAGAGTTGAGCACCGTGAGTAGGGCCAGGAACACCCAAGAAGGTGTTACGTGCAGTCTTGGGGTTTACTGGTAAAGATGGGCTGGAGGCAGACATGGGGAAATCAAGGGTGGTAACCAGATGCCTCGGAGTAAAGGAGACACCCCAGGGGGCAGAGGGAGAGAAGTGAGGAGAGACCCGCTGACATTTTAAAAAGGACTGCAAAGCAGGGAAAGGGGGCCTGTGAAGTCACCTGAGAAGGAGTGGGCAGAGGGGTGGGAGGGAGTCAGGAGAATGCCATGTCACAGAAACGAGACATTTCAAGAAGAAAAGGGAGTCGATTATGTCAAATGCCACAGTGTTCTCCAAGGTCAGTAACTTGTGCTCTGCAGTTAGGAGACCCAGGGCAAATCCTGGCCCTGTCACTTGCTAGCTAGGTGAACTCGAGCAAAGCTAATTGAGCTCTAAGAATCAGTTTCCTGGGCTGTAAATTGGTAAAAGTAATTATACCTGCACCGGAATGGTCGGTGGGTAAGATAAACAAGCAATTCTGAGAGCCTGCAACACAGACATCGCTCCGTAAATGCTAGCTATTATTACAGGCGCTGGAGGCTTTGTTGGGGGGAACGGCTGCCCAGAGACCACCAGTAACCACTGCCCAGGGCAAGTTCAAGGGAAATCTGACTGAGGTGAGAGGTGAGGGAAATGGAGGTCTATGCTCTGAGACTTTAAGTAGAAAAGGATGGCAGGGAGTGGGAGAGCGTGAAGGTTTGGAGAAATGTTTTAGGAGAAAAGCAGCCGTGGATGTTTTCAAGAGAGCCAGTCGAGGTAGTCTCTAACTCCAGGGGCAGCTGAGGGATGCAGTGGCTGAGGAGCCCTGGTTGGGGAAGGAGCAGCTCCATGGGTTGGAGGCTCTGATGGTCCCCTACACGGTGAAGAATGAGATATAAGGAGAGAAGGCTGGAGGAGCAGGGCCTTTAAAACACATGCAGTCCGGAAGAGGTTAAGCAGAGCAAGGAGAGGCTCCAAGGAGGCAGGCTTAGGGAGGGGGTGGGGATGGGGCGCGTGGTAAGGGTGGGGCTAGAAGGCTCAGGAAGAGACCCTCATAAGGGAGCAGGCTCAGCGAGGGCCAGAGCTCCATCCGAAGGGAAATGAATGTTGTTCTGAGGGGGATGCAGGGACCTGGAAAAGGCTCACAGGCACACGGGTGTCCAGTGGGAGAAACCAGGCTACATTAAAGGGTAGGAAGCTAGGGTATGGTGAAGTATCCCTGCCATACCCAGGAGGCAGAATGGAAGCCGATAGAGGCAGCCTGAGCTACGCAGGGAGATGGAGATCACCTCGGCCTACATGAGACCCTATTTCAAAAAACAACAAAACAAAACAAACAACGAAAAAGCCAGAGGGGAAAATCCCGATAAAGTTACCACGTCACATAGAACCAACCTCCCCTGCTTATGTGACAGGGGAGTATCAGGCTCTCTTGGAAGGTCCCTGCAGCCTTCGGTTCACCCACCCTTGGGCTCAGGCCCCCACTCAACCCCCATCATGTTAGTATGCTCGGGAAGCCCAGGCCCTGAGAGCCATCCCCACCCCCATCCTCTCCAGAGAGGAGTGGCAGGAGGCGAGATGAGGGCACACACTGCAGGGCTCCACTCCACAACCACTGCAGAGCTCTTTCCACTGCAGGACACTGTGAGGTGCATGTTAAAAAGGAAGCCCCCAGGGAGGTCAGGACAGCCCTGGAGAAGCAGCAGGGAGCAGCAATATGGTAGCAAGGTCTGGTTACAGGGGAGGAACAGTGTGTTTTTCCCTGCACTCCTCAGTTCTCAGCCTAGAGCCCCTCCCCACCCAGGGAGGGAACAATCTGAAGCTGACCTACCCCCGGCTCAAATCCCAGAAGTCTCATCCCGTTTTTGCTACAGTGCTGTTTGCTCTCCTGGGCTTTCGTGTGATTCCCCACAGGAGAGCACTAACATGTGTACAACTTACAGGCAAGGCCAATGTCACCCCAAAGGCTCATGCGAGCTCACCTCTCCAACGCACTGTAGGAACTTCCTGGAACACCTCCAATCTGCACTCCAACTCCTCCACTGAGACTCAGCTCAGGAGACATTCCTCACAGGAGCCCCCTGGAGCCACCCCTAGCCACCGCCCACAGGTGAGTGAGGAGCCTCTTCTGTGTTCCCCAGGAACCCAGGACTCTCTTGTATCACATAACCTACCATCTCTTTCCTGGTCTATTCCCTAGAAACCACGAGCCCTCGGCAGCCAGGGTCTCGGTTGCTGTATTAAGGATGTGCTCACTGAATGAATGGATGTGGATCAACAACCCAAGAGAAATGCCCACATTGGAGATAACCCTAAACCTTGTGGACCTCCAAAACTTGACGTTTTCCCCCTAAAAGGCCAGGAACATTCAAACAATCAATGTGGGCTGGTTGAAACTGGAATGAAAGCCCCAGGAAAGGGCTCGGAGCTCCTTGTGGCAAAAAAGACCACAAGTTACATGGGTAGGATGAGAGAGGGTCACGCCATCACTTCCCCACCCACTCCACCACACTGCCTGAATGACAACAGGACTCAGACTCCAGTGTGTCGCCAGCCTTGGAAAATCCCCCAAGAGGCATTTCCTCCAGAGTCCTCCATAATTTTCTGGACTGTCCCGCCACACCACAGCCCAGATGACAAACCCAAGTAGAGGAATGTTCTGGAATCTGACCTTCATATTCCAATGAACTGGACCACCAGGATTTGCATATAAAAGTTCTAGGGAAGGGCTTGGGGCTGAAGGGACTTCTTTCCAACTCCCAAGCCCCAAGCTCAAAGACAATGCCATTATGTCCTGTCCACCGCCTTCTTCCACCCCAGAAGACAGTGGTCAGCACATCTCATCCAAGCCAAGAAGTCTTCCTGGTATCAACATCACTGGTCAGATTAGAGGGGTCCCTCCAATGTACAAATGAGGAAAGAGAAGCCCCAAAGGGGCTCAAGGTTTCATGAGGCAGAGCCTCCTTCCTTCAAGACCTCCAATACAGGGACAGCTGGACTCCACCCAATTATATCCGTCATTCCCCCAGCTGACCAGACTGGTGAGGACTCAAAACATGGTCCCCTACCCCACCAAGCCTCACCTGCAAATAGTGATAAGTCCTGGCTTTGGCCTTGGTCTCTGGACCCAGGAGCCCCTTGCCTGGCCCGGCCCCTGGGTATCCATCCCGGCCCTGGCTGACCATCATGGTATGCCAGGCACTTCGCTTGACTGACTGTCCATCCAGGGACATGGACATACCAGTGCAGGCAAGGCAGCGGCCTTCTGACCCGCCCGAACGCCCCTTGAAGCTCAAGTCCCGGTAGGACCCATCTGGAGCATCCAGGCAGAAGGGACCTCCGGGCTCTCCAGGGGGCCTCCCACCCAGAAAGCCACTGTCACTGTCCAAATTGTCATCAGAGCTCCACCAGCCTGTGGCCTTGGTCTGGTGTCGCCCATCCCCCTTGCGGTCCTTGCTCTTGCTCCGTTTGCCATGGCGGGACTGGTGGTGGTGATGGTGGTGGTGGTGATGGTGGTGGTGGGAGGTGGGGGGGCCTCCAGAGCCTGGACCAGAGTAGCTGTCTCCCCCAGAGCTACCTCTTCCCTCGGCCTTAGGCCCATTATAGTCTCGCTTCCCAGGTGCCTCCAGAGAGTGGGACTTGGCAAACAGCTTCTGCACAGAGTGAACCAGGTGCCGGATGCGGCTAGGACTCTCGCTGCGAGCCTCAGGGGCAGCGCCAGATCCAGGTCCAGGACCAGGCCCTGCTGGACCTCGCTGGTATGGGAGTGTGTGGAAGCCATCTTGTTGAACTGGCAACTGCTTTTCAAACTGATCCAGGAGTGTGGGAGGCAGGCGGGTGGCACCCTTGCCCTGTGGGTGGCCCACACAGTCTTCACAGGTGTCGAAGGGGCCCTGGCCCGGGTACATCCTGGGGAAGGTACTGCTGCCTCCCCCAGCCCCCACCCCCCCTGGGCCTCCCTCGGGGCCTACAGATGATGGACCCTCACTCAGGCTCAGGGGCCCTTCTGGAGAAAGGTGTCCCAGGCCAGCTCTCGGGGCACAGAAGCGGGGCTCGGTGGAGAAGGCCTCCCTGGAGCCCAGCAGGTACGGGGCCCTGGCAGCTGGGCCCACGTCCATATGCTGTTGGTCAGCAAAGCGGGCTGGGCGGGGATGGCTGCCTCGGTCGCCATGGTAACCCCTCATGGCCTCAGTAAAGGCTCTTCATACTGTTGGGGGCCAGGCCCCAGGAACCTCCTGAGAAAATAGAAGAGAAAAGGGATTTGGACTGAACAACAGGCCACTTTACCTAAAATCATCTTTCGCTAGGCACCGTGGCATCCCTGTGGGTATTGCCTACCAATTTTATTGTGATTAATTATACTATCTTTCCACACATGGACTGAAAAGTCCTTAAAACAGTCATAATAGACAAAGACACGAGGGCACAGAATAATCCCATCATTCATCACGGTTGCAAATTTGATAAATACTCATCCACAAGAGGAAATGCTCTCAGCCAAATGGGCTTTTAAATATCTTTAGATTATCAAAAACAAAAGGCAGCCCAAGCAGACAGACCACATATTCAAAGAAACCAGTCATTAGGTGAACTGGCTTTTAACAAGCTAAGCTGAAGCAAATTGATCCACAGCCATTCCGCCACCTCAGCCCTATCCCGCATCCCCCTGCTGCAGGTTCCAGGAAGAGAACACTAACTTCAGGTCTACATCTCCACGCCACTCCATAGAACCCCTATTCCTTCCATGTCTACTTCCTTGCCTCGACTGCAGTCTCCTCCGCTCCCCTCCTCTGGGGAATGCCATAGGCAGGAAAACTAGAGTTGGCTTCTCCCACCTTTGCTGGCTTCCCGACACTAACCACTGGAGTCCCCGCCCTCTTCCCTTGCCGATTACCCTTTGCCAACCTCCCTGACCATGAGAAGGCATCTCGGAGGGAGGAAAGACTCCGGGCTTTCCTGGCTAAAGCAGGCAACATTTGACCACTGGACTGTGAATGGAACCCAGGAGTTTTTCCTCCCAGGAACAGTGGGCTGGAGAAGCTGGAAGCCAGTGGAGAAGCCACTGTGGAACCAGTGTCCCTGGCCCTCATCCCAGGCTTGCCGAGGCGACAGGACAAGAGAGGTCAGCTCTCAGCAAGAGTTGCCTCCAATCAGGACTCCAGGAGCTGCCAGGACAGGAGCTATGGCAGGAGGAGGTGACAGCAGGAGGGACAGGGACAGAGGATCTGGCAGACGGAGCCCTCCCCCACTCTAGACCAGCTCCTGGGCCATCTGCTGACTAGGAGATGACAGTCTCAAAGACTCCAGACAGCAGTACCTCTTTTTTTTTTTTTTTTTTTTTTCTTTTTTTGAGCTGGGGACCGAACCCAGGGCCTTCAGCTCCTAGGCAAACACTCTACCACTGAGCCAAATCCCCAACCCCGACAGCAGTACCTCTTAAGACTCAATCTCCCTTCCTCCCGACACGGCTTCCCCTCACCCGTTCTACCTCTGGTTTCTCCCAGATCCTGCCCGCAGCTCATCTACTATTTCCCTAGCGCTGGTGATGTACCGGGTATGGTGCACACATCAGTCTCTAAGCTGACTGAAAATCCTGTCTTGTAGACATTATCCACACTTACCATGAGAAAATGGAGCTCAAAATGGGGAGATGAAAAAGCCGGTAAATGGGTGAGTCACCGCCTATCAAGTATTTGGATTCAAGAACCCAAATATAACCCCCATCTAGCAAATTTTCTAACACTCACCATCCGGGGTGTCCCATCCTTGATGTCAGGATCCCCACCACCAGGCAGAATCCTAACTTCAGCAGGCGCAGGACCACTGGCTCCTGACAGGAAAGAGAGAGGTAGTGAGCCAAGGAAGGACGCTCCTCCTGGAGTCCTCGGGACAGGTCTCTGCCCTGGCAATTTTCTTTCCCAACCCCCCAAACCAGGACTGGTTGGATCCCCCACGATGCAGAGGCTTCAGACCCTCAGGGAAATGAACTTGGCTTCATTATGCAAATGTATGCAAATTTGCGCACAGGTTGGACTACCTCCAACTGCAGGTGTCTGTGTGATCTGTCCATGAGGCTCAGCTACAGCGTTTTCACTGCCCTTAAATATGGCCGCGTTCCACAGACATTTGTTGAGTGCCTACCTAGCGGAAGGCAGATTGAACGAGAAGCATACGGAGGTCATTTGAGTGCGGCCCTGTCCTTGAAGGGTCTGTAGTATAACGGGAAGAACTTCAGGGACAGAATTATCAGGTCCCTATATCCTGGCACAAGCTGTTGTTCCTTCTTCCCTGGTTCTCCTTTCCCCTTCCCCCAAGCTCTCCTCCTGGCTAACACTTAATCACAAGGAGCCTCAACTTCCCGTGGAGACTTCCTGTACACTTTATTCTGGATTTTGCCTCTCATTGGGCTTTTATGACACTCTTGGTACCCCCAAGAAACAGCATGCTCACAGGATTGAAATCGTTTGCCACTACCACCCTCCAGTAAGGTGGGGGAAAAAAGAAGAAAAAGAAAGAAAATAGGTTCCAGTCATCTCTGACTTGAGCTGGTCCTAAGTAAGTGTTCCCTATGGGTGAGGGAATGGCTGTGCTGGAGAGGTGACAAAATATTAGTCTGGCTTGGATTAACAGCTAGAGCAGATTCAGTAGAGAAGAATCAAGGACAGCTTCCTGGAGAAGAGAGTATTTGAAGCACGATATGGGTAGACAAAGGTTGGGTTTGGGATAATTTCCCAGGGGAGAAAACGGCGGTTACAAGGCAGATAAAAAAAAAGTGCAAATACCAAAATCTGAGGGCTGGGCTTGGAGCATTCCAGAAGCTGGTGAGGATTTGGCAAATACTGGAAGACAGAGAGTCAGGGAGGAAGAGGACTCTCAA
The DNA here is from genome assembly GCF_011064425.1 of Rattus rattus. Taxonomy (NCBI): domain Eukaryota; kingdom Metazoa; phylum Chordata; class Mammalia; order Rodentia; family Muridae; genus Rattus; species Rattus rattus. The sequence continues at coordinate 31,088,233 of NC_046154.1, forward strand.
GTTTTCGGTAGCCGTGACTGGAAGACTAATGATGCCATTATTAGAGACGGGGATGTCAGAGGGAAGAGCTCGCTTTGGGGTCATGATTAATAATAGTGAAAGAGACACAGTCAGACATGAGGAAGAACTTCCTGACCCTGAGGATTGTGACACAATGGAAAGGGTTGTGGAAGTCCGTAAGAGTCTATAGAGAAAAGGTTCAGACATAAGCTGTTTCCAGATCCAGGGCCTGGACCAAAGGAGCTATTCATTCGTTATCTTGCCTAGAGAGACACTGTGGTGACATTGTTGATACCAAGAGCCTGGCTCTACGGCGATTCTCATTACTGTCCTTTTGGCAGGATAAGACAGGGAAGTCTGACGGAGAAACTTAACCTCCTGTGGAGGAAACTGACCAAAGCATCGTCCCAATGGAGACGAAGCGTTGAATACTGTGGAGCTTTGTCTGTGACATGTTCTTTTCCTAACCCAGAAGGGGCACATATCAAACTGGACCTCACACTGAACTTCCCAAATGTGGACGTCCATGTCCGAAGGTGTTCCCTGCCACCAGCTTCCTACACCTGCTGCCACCAAGCTGCTGGGTTGCCATTAGGATGTTTTGTTTTGCTTTGGTCTTTTCTTTCTTTTTTTTTCTTAAGATTTATGCATGTTATATGTATCCGTGTTTTGCCATCCTGCATGTACATGCATCACATGTGTGCCTGATGCTTACCGAGGTAGGAAAAAGGTGTCAAATCACCTGGAACTGGAGATCATTGTGAGCCACAGCATGGGTGCTGGCCAACACACAGATCCTAGCAAGTGCTCTTAGGCAGCGTCTGTCCCTCCCACCCTCTTGGTTTTGCTTTTGGAGCAAAAGGTTCAGGACTCCCAAGCTGGCCTAGGACCCCTTCTCTAACCAAGAGTGACCTTGAACTCATGACCTTGCTGTATCCACCTTCCAAGGGCTGGGTTTATAGGTGTCTTGTCTTCAAGCTCTTTTTAAACTTGATTCTCGTTCTCACCAATCCATGTTCCCTTAGCTCAGGTCTCAGACAGGAGCCCCAGAAATCACTCCTCTCCAGGTAGACCGCCAGCACCCATTCCCTTCAGGGAAGAACTGTCCAGAAATAAAACACCGCCCCAAGACCAGGTCTATGGGATCAGACAAACGGTGTTATCTTCCAGGTTTAATCCACCTGTCCACACTAATGTCATCCAGGACATTAGTGAACATCGAATGACACAATACCTAGGAAACCATTTTATAGCCCTGGAAGATGGAGGCCGATGAGATAGAAGGCTCAGTGGACAGTATGAGTTGGCTCCCCAAAGCCCACAAAGTGGAAGGAGAGGAGAGAGTCCCAAAGGTTGACCTTTGACCCCCCACACACATGTGCCTCGTGACATGGGTGCACACCTCCAGTGAATGCATTCACATTAAGCAAATAATAAAATTAAAATTAAAAGTTTAAAACCCCACCCGGTGGTGGTGGTGCACCCATTATAATCCCAGATCTTGGGAGGCAGGGACAGAGCTCTGAGTTTGAGGCCAGCCTGGTCTACAGACTGAGTTCTAGGCCCTCCTCCCTCGGCCGCTTGGGAGTCGGGATTACAGGTGTCCAAGCAAATCCGCCAGAAGCCTTTATTTGGGTGTCTAAAATCTTCAACATACAAACAGCAAATAATATAACTAAATACAGGTTACTGAAGGAAGGGGATATTTCTTTCCTGTATTTTTTTTTTTTTAAATTACTCTCAAGTAGCCCAAGCCAGCTCTGAATTCCTTACACAGCCAAAAATGACCTTGAGTTTCTGATCCTCCTGCAAGAGCGCTAGGATAGCATTTGTTTGTCACTACACCGGGCTTTAAAGGAAAGATTTAATTATGAACTCCTATTCCTCAGATCCCATGCCTCCCCCTCGGCCCCCACCTCATCGCTAAATACAGTGAATGGGAGGGAGAACCAATCAAGGAGAGAGCTCATCGTCCAATCCATCACCCCTTCCTATGGAGTTTGCATCCTAAAAATAGCCGTGCCCACTGAGTCCCATGCCCACCAATCACTGCCGGCGGAGGATCGGAGACTGATTCCCAAACCCCTTTCCCTTCTTCCCAGCCTCCCTTGTGATGAAGCCAGGCCATTCCACGGTGGCTAGTGATTTATACATGAAAATGTGAGGTTCCTGGAGGGGAGAGTCTGCCTTTGTGACAAGGGATGGGGTTTGCGGGTGCCATCCTCCCTCCCCCTGCCTTCTGCCTGGGATAAAACAATGATGGTCAGATCCGGGGTACCCGGCTTGAGAGAGAGACTTAGAAAGTCGCAGAGATGTTAGCACTGACACCATCGAGCCACACAACCAACACAAGCGGTTGCCTTTCTCCAGGCCTGTATACGATGAGGAACAAACTCTATTTTAAACCCCGGTTGGCCAGATTTTCTGCGTTTGCGGCAGAAAGCGGTGCTACCGAATCCAGCTGCACCTCAAACATCACCTTCTGCTGGGACATATGCAGGAGGCTCATAGCTTGTCTCCCCCGTTCTGGTAACCCAAATTATCCCTTGGAGATGCAGATGTGACCGTACTGCTTCTCTGCTTTCTTCACCCAATAACCTTGGGTTAGTTAACATCTTAACCTGGCCAACAGAGCCACACCTGGCCCTTTCTGCTTTCCCAGCATCCTCTCCCCACATGCTCCCCCCTTTGCTTGTTCTCTTTGCTTCAACCAAACCAGCCTTTTTTCAGTTCCATGGGCCCTCACATCATGGGGCCTACTCTCTGTCCAGAGAGCCTTTCCCCACCCACCTCTGCCGTGCTGACTTCTGTTTCCCCTTCAGATCTCAGCTCGGTTGATGCTTCTTCGGGGAAGCTTTCTCTGGCCTCGCTGACTAGGTCAGATCTCCCTGCTGTTTGCTCTCAAGGCATCCTGTACCCTTCTCTAATCTAGTTGCCATTTTAAAGCTGTGTGATTCTGTGACTGTCTTATCCTATTCTCTCCCAATAGGATGTGAATTCCACACAGGAATTCTGACCATCTTCAGCGAATTCCCCCCAGCCCCTGGGCACAATGCTTGGCGAGTTGTAGGCATTTGTTGAGTATGCCTGCAAAGGACAAGGCCCTCCGACTTCAGGCATTTTATTTGATCCCCAAAACTACCCCAGGATATGACTTCATTCCCCCATACATTCTCATCTGAAGCTGCCAAGACGACATTGAGAGCTGACAGCAAAGCCAACATTGCCCAGCTCCGCAACCCGACGGCTTTGCTACAGCCTCACGATTAGCCTTGAGAAGCTGAGCTTGTAAAATGTCATTGGAAAGTAACAGGTATTAATGCCACCGGACAAATAGAAAGACTGCATACATACCGCACAGCTAATGAGAGTCCTCGTTTAACTTTCCTCTAGGTGGGGAATATAACTTCATGCCAAGCCCAAGGTCAAATAAAGAGACCAGCGGGAACTCCCTGAAGTTTCTTGGTTAGTTAGCTTCTTAACCTGGCCAGCCGAGCCACATACCTGACCCTTTCTGCTTTCCCAGCATCCTCTCCCAACACACACCACCCTTGCCTGCTCTTCCTCAGCCAAGCCGACCCAAGACAGGGTCTCAGGTAGCCTGAGCTACTCTCTATCTCACTATGCATCAACCTTGAATTTGTAACCATCTGGCCTCTATCTCTGAGTTCTGGGATTAGAGACATGCCTGAAGTCTGTTTCCTGTGGTGCTGAGGGCCAAACCTCTGGGTGATGTATTTGCATGCTAGGCAAACCCCTCTACTCTCTGAGCTACATCCCCAGCCCTGTTTCTTTTTTTTCCATTTTACCAAATCAAGTCACCTTTCTTCTTCATCCCATGACACAGAGAGAGGCCCAGATGGTGAACCTCTGAGCCTGGAAGGCGGCCACTTTGACAATCACCTGTGGCTGTCTGGGAAGTGGAAAGGGGAGTCCAGGAGGATCTGGTGTGTGACAGGCTCTTCCGTGATAGACCTCAGATCTATCTGGGGATGGAAGAAGGTGGCACAGATGCTGACACCAAGAAATTACCCAATTTAGCACCAACTACACAATCCGGCAATTAGTTTCTTAAACCGGAATTTGCTGGGGGCTGCCAGGCTGGTGAAGTTGTTGTTACAAATCTCACTGGGAAGCCAGCTGTGTAATTCGCCAGGAGGTTGTCACTGCCCCAAGCAATTACCTTCCAGAAAAAGAATGGGAAAATGGAAGAAGGAAAGGAGGTGCAGTCGAAGTCAGATTACCTCGTCCCCTGCCCCAGGGTTGGGTGACAAGCCTTTCCTAAGACAGAGGTGACTCCCACGCCCACCCCTCATCAAAGCACTCACTGGCGTGGAATTGCCACCTCACGATCTAGGTACAAATCCCTTGCTACTTGCTTGCTAGCTGTGTCTACGGGGTGGGGGGGGCAGGGATTCGCTGAGCTTGCACCATTTTCTCATCTATAAAATGGGGACATTAGAGCCACCGTGAAGGTGTTAATGACGTGGTTAATGCTTAGCACATCAACTCCTTAGCACTCTAGCTGACACAGTAAATAGTCCGCACAAGGGGCTAGCATGATGTACAGCTTTATTTTCCTCCCTTCCTTCACCCGTTTACAGGGCGACCTTGAGCAGGTCGTTTGCTCTCTGTGAGACAACCACCCAAGGCTGGTGATCCTCTGGTGGTCAAAAGACAAGTTGTTCTTCACGGTCCGTATCTGGGGACCAGGGATCCAGATGTGCTCAAGGAAAACCAGTGCCTCGGGTTTTCATTACACATGTGATGGCTTGGGTAAAGATTAAATGTTAGCTGACTCCTTCCTTCCTTGGGAAGCTGCTGGGAGAACTAGACGGGGTGGTCCAGATAGTTGTAAACAGATGTTGGGGCTCTTTGACAGGTGTCAGCCTTATTTCTTTGCCCGTATTAGGTCCTTTCCATACTGGTTTCAGTAGAACAGATTTCCCAACAAGTGAGGCCTAGGGTTTGCTTTGTTGCTGGGAGCCTGGCTTCCTCCATGCCTGTGAGTGAACCGCATGTGCTGTTGGGAGTTCTGGCTTTAGGTTGTGCTTAACCATCCCCTTTCCCTGTGTCAACTGAACTAATATAGCTAGGAGTGTACCTGGTTCCCTGTTTAGCCTTCCACCACTCCTCGACCTGACAGCAGCTGCATGCCCACAGGAAAGGGGGGGAGGGGGGCACCCTGAACCATACATAACACGGAACCTCTGGCCCACAAGTCCACAATGGTTTATCTCCGCCCATGGATTCCTCCCGTCCCCTCGCCTCTTCTTGCATCCACTCTTATCTGAGCCCCCTTTAACCCATCTGACCTTAGTTTGGCTCTGGTATCCCCATCAGCATCTGTGTTGCTAGGTGGGGGCCCCAAGTCCCTGGCTTCTCTCAAGCCAGCCCCATGGCCCATCCCTAGTCCTCGAGACTCCAAGAAAATGCCTCCCCTACCATCCCTGCCACAGGAAATGGGGAAGGGGGAACAGAATGGAATCAGGGAATCCCCTTTCTGGGAGCTCGGGGCAAGAGGGCTGCTGAAAATGGGCTTCCTCTTCCAAAACACTCAAGACATTTCGGCAGGGCTGAGTCTAAATGCATCTCCCGACCCCCTCTGACAACGCTCATGCAAACCTGAGAATAACGCCACCTCTAATCTCTTTGAAAGTCCCACCTCAGGGGGGCTTCGCACTTGATGTTCTCGCTGCCAGAACACTCTGCCCCAGATACTCCTATGGCTTCCTCTGTCTCATCTTGCTGGGCTCGGTCCTGACAGGCTTTCCCTGACCACTCACTCTCACTCAGTGCAGCCTTGTCCTCCCTGGGGTTCTTTCTACACCACCCAGCTCTGCTGCTCCGAAGCACTTAGGGGATCTTTGAAATTACTTTCTTCACCTATTACGTTTTTATGGTGTGTCTTCCAGTGGCAAAACATCACCTCCAAGGGGGCAGTGACTAAGCCTGCAGCCGTCTGTGATCCGGAGTGCCTGGTACTAGCAGACAGAAATGAATGGCTTCCCTGCTGCCCTCGCCCACTCTCTGTGCACAGAAGCCCGAGGAAAAGACCTCCCCAGCCTTCCCTCCAAAGGCTTTGGAGAGCTCAGAAAGACCAGTGTTCAAAATCCTGTGTCTAAACACAGCCCCGCTCTTGCTGTGTGCCTGTTATCAGTCAGATGTGCTCTTTTGCACGGGGAGGGCAAGGTGGAGAAGACAGAAGGAAGGGGATGACCCTTACGGCGAGTGCTGCAGAGACAGACGAGCCTTCGAGGAGGCTCTGAGAGACTGACTGAGTCGTAGGAGTCAGGCTCGGTGCCCACCACCAGCCCGGAGAAGGTCTCGTCACTCAGACTTGTTGGATCCCAGCTCCCTCTCTAGCTGGGTCCACGGAAACAAGAAGCCTTGCATACCACGTGTGAGCTTCCTCCTCCTCCTCCAGGGCTTCCAAAAGGCCATGCTGACCAACCTTCTCCCTCAAGGTCAACCGTTTCCAGTCCCTCTGCTCTTAGCTATGTCTGCCAACACCTCACCCCACCCCAACTCCTCAAGGGTCTCCAAGAGCCCAAGTTTGGGAGCTTCCCCTTGCTGAGAGGAGCCTCAGGACCAGAACTCGTAGGAGGCTCTATCTAGTGGTGGCTAGTGACAGAGAGTGTCTCTTCTAAGTTTCGAGCTAAACAATTCGGGTTTAAAGCCCACCAGACATAGGCCTTAAGGAATTGTCTTCCTCTCTGACAAAGTCCCCCTATGCTCAAAAAGGAGACAAAATGGTCTCTTTCTCAGGTCTACAATGCTACAGGGGTTAAAGTAACACAGTAAGGTGTCCAGCACAGTGCGGAAGGCTGGCTGTAGATGAAGGGGAAGCCATTTAAATGCATGAGAATTAAATGCACGGCCTCTTGAAGAGGATTTCTCAGACAGCCTTGGGCAGAGACCTGCAGCTATGCCTGGTGTATTAGAAATGGGTGCTGTGGAAACTCTCGATTTTTTTTTTTTTATATCCAGAAATTCGCTTCCCTGGAATGCTTTCGAACACCGCGCACATCTCAAAAACGCAGAAGGCAGCAGAGCAGCCCCGGTGTCCCAAAGTGGAGGAATCTGAGGGAATCAGAGCCCTTAGGTTCACAGACCTCCAGGGACAAACCTCCAGAGTCTTCTATAGCCATAAATGGCCATCTCTTTTCCCACTCCAGAGACGGAGACGAGACAGCTCAACAGTCTCACACTGAGGGCTGAAAGGATGCTATCTATCCACGCCTATGCTACTTCAGTTGAACTCTAAATAGCTTGTTTTCTCTGCCTGGGTCTCAATGTTCTCATCTGTAAAATGGAGACATTATTTGCCTCCTTGAGTTGTGGACCGCCTATAACTAATTGGTCAATTAATTGGACTTAATGCATTGGTCTCCATTCTCACGTCTGTTCTAACAGGAACACCATAGCATCTTCTTTCATTTGTGTGTGACTCACTCTGGCCTCCAAAGTGACGCCAGACTGGAGCCTGCCAGGGCCACCAGAGAACAAGAGGCAGAGGCCAAGTCCCAGCAGGGGTCCAGTGGACATGTGATTCTGTGCCAAGCCAAGTCCACGGCCTTTTCTACTTCCAGCCTCGCCAACTGGTCATGTGTCTCTAACATGAAACCTACAGCTTAGGGTTAACATACCGTCCCATCTGCCCAAGCCGTCTATGTAAGTGGCACAGGGATGTCTAGCTCAAAGGCCCTTCCTCTCCTTCTGGGTCCGTGCCACAGGAGAATGAAGTACAAGGCTGGACCCTTAGAAGGGGCTCTTGTTGGCTGACCCTTGGTTGGAGTCTATTTCCCTTCTGCTCTGCCTGAAGTCGGCTGACCCTGTCCCAGCTGCAGGGATGCCCATGCCCAGTTCTCCTCTGAACCTCTGGACTTTGAGGATCTGAGAACAGAAGGGGAAGCTGAAGGGTGAGGAGCCCAGCAGGCAAGAAGCAGTATAAACTGTAACAGCCAGCCACAGAGCAGACTTCCCCGTCAGATGCACCTCTGATGCATTTGAGACAAGCTCATAAGTAGCACAGGCTAGCCTCAAACTCACTTTGTAGCTGAAAGGACCATAAATACCTGACCTCCCAAGAACCGAAATCCTAGGCATGCGCCAAGCCCAGTTGACGCAGTGCTAAGGCTCTAGCTCAGGGTTCTGTAGAGGCTGGGCAAGGATTCTGTCAGTTCAGCTACATCTCAGCCCCGCATGAAGTATTAACTGAGAGTTGTCTTCCCATGAAGCCCAAGACAGCAGATGCTACCTCCTCTTCTGTCCCGTATCCCTTATTCTGCGCGATAGGATAAATGTGGGGTGCAAGCATTAAACTCCTCAGAGGCTGGGATCAGATATCTATTTCTACATGGCCAAGCAAAGCATACAGTACATTCTCAATGAGTTCAGCTTCAGTGACTGAGTCACCAAGAGGCAGCAACCAGCAGCTGATGCACTGGAAGGAGGGAGAATCAGCGCTGCACCTGGGCCAGACTTCCAGAGCAGACAGAGTCTGTGTTCTTCCCAGGGAGGACTCCAAGCAGAGTCCAGCACAGAACAGAAAATCCTCAGCTGCCTGCCTGTTAACTTGGAAGTCTAGGGTTTGTAGCCCAAGCTGGCCTTGAACTTGGTATGTAGCCAAGAATGGCGTTAGTATTAGTGGTAGTTATAGTCATTTGTTTGTCTGCCCGTTGTGACAGAGTCTCGCTTCATAGCTCTGGCTGGTCCGGAACTCACTATGGACAGACCCAGCTGGTCTCAAACTCACAGAGATCCTCCTGCCTCTGCCTCCTGCCTACTGGAATTTCACGTGAGCTCTGTGTGGTGATGGAAATGGAACACAGGATCATCCATGTCAGGTGCACACTCTACCGACTGAGCTATATCCGTGGCTGTCCCAGAATTCTCTATATAGGCCACAGGGATCCACCTACCTCCCTCGAGTGTTAGGATTAAAGGTGTGTGTGCTGCCATGCCCAGATTTTGTTGTTTTTAATTTTAAAAGAAAGAGTTAAAAAAAAAAAAAAAAAGCCAGGCCTTTAATCCCTACACTTGGAAGGCAGAGGCTAATGGAGCTCTGAGTTTGAGGCTGGCTCAGTCTACAGAGCAAGTTCCGGGACATCCAGAGGTACACAGAGTCTCGCTATGTAACTCTGGCTAGCCTGGGCTTACATAGACAAAGCTGACCTCAAAAACCACAAGTTAGGCTGAGAGATAGGACAGTGGTGGAATGTTTGTCTCGAATCTATGAGGCCTTGGGTTTGATCCCCTGCATGGTGATCACATACAGAAAATCCCAACAATCCGCCTGATTGTGCTTCTCCAATGCTGGGCTTTCGTATATGCACCACTATGCCCGGCTACTTTAAACAGTGTTCATCCATCCATTCATTCACTCACTCTTATTTATGTATATGTGTGTAAAACTGCTCTTCTGCACTTGCGCCACATACGTGCAATGTTCATAGGGAGCACTAGAGGGCACTGGAGTTACAAGCAAGTACAAGCCATCCAGTGTGGGTGCTGGGAATCCAGTCCCAGTCCTCTGCAAGAGCAGCAATGCTCTTAACTATGGGGCCATTTCTCTAGCCCCTTGTTTTGGTTTTTGAGACATCTAAGTATACATAGCTTAGGGTGGCCTGAAACTCAATGTATAGCCCAGGCTAGACCCAAACTCATCAATCTATGATCCCTCTGTGCCTCAGCATCCCAAGTACTGGGGTTACAGGAGTTCAGCTCTTTGAGTGCTATAACCATGTAACAAGCATGGTGCTAAACCGTACAGGAGAAAATATTTTCTCACACGGTTACCACAACTGCCCGTGGTGGGCGCCACCCTCCGTCCCACCTTACAGATAAGAAAACTGGAGCTTAGAATGTAAAGAAAACTGATCCTCTGAACCTCAAGGAAACCAGGTTCAGACTGAACGAGTATGTATCAGAAACATCTTTCTGAGTCAAGCTCTCTGATGAGGTCAGCCGAGAGACCCCCCTCTAGGTCTGGCTCAGCATTCACCTCAGGAAAGTTCCCCCCCTCCCACTTCTCCCTCACTCGTGGCCACACAATTACCTCAAACTGCCCACTCACGTTTCCCCTCACGTTCATCCCGATGTTAAGTGCCCAGCCACGCAGTCAGCCACACACCTCTTACACAGCACTTACTCTCCTAGAGAGTCCTGGGCACTTGGCATACAGAAACGCCGTTCCCACAAGAGTTCTTCTACGTCTGATTATCACCCAAAAGACACTGATGTCTGGGTGCACATACGTCCACCCTTATCTCCCTAGGAGAGTGCTATGTGTGTGCTCCTGTCTCACAGGCACCCACATCCGCTCAGTGTCATACATTGAATCCTCCCCCAACAAGAACTTTATCCATCGTTCCCAGATCCGATACTAGGCCCAGGTGAGCAATACACTCCCTTCCTCTGGGGTTGGCCAGGCAGCCCAAAGAAGGAGAGAAGGCTCGGCCTGCCTGTGATGGATGGAATTAATCTACTGAGCTAGAGAAACTAAATAATTAAATCCCTAATCACCCCCCCAAGCCAGCCCAGGCCAATATAGTTGAGGGAGGGGGAGCTCTGAGGCCCAGACCAATATCCTAGAAGAGGAGGGGCTGAGAAACAAGGCCTGGGCAGAAGCATTTTGAGGGGGTCTCTTGGAGGAACTGCGGCAGGCAGGCAAGTGTGAGCAAGCTTTCCTTTCTCACGTGGAAATGAACAGTCTTGGAAGCCAGGTTACCACCAGCCACGGAAACAAACTGGGTGGGGGCACAGCCTTCCCACCATCCCCAGAATCCTTTCTGCCACTCTGTGAAATGGGAGGTGTATCCTGGGACTGTCGGGGGCTAGGAGAAGGAACACTCAAAAAAGCCAAGGGCTGTGGCAGTCAAGGACATCGGCCCAAGAGGCTGATTTCTCTCAGACCAGCTTTGGCCCTACTCTCCGCCCCGCACCCCGCCCCCTGTCAGAGCAGGATCCCAAACCTAGTACATACAGATGGCATCGAAGGACCCCTCCACACTGGTGCACCTGCTTCCCCACGAAGTGGGGCCAGCACGTGGCAAAGAGGCTGAGGAACGGGGCAGAGGCCCGGGCAGGGGGGCTCAGGGAATCAGCCTGGGAACAGGCCCCAGTCCGATTGGTTGAAAAGTGGGTCATTTTCCTTTTGAAAAATAGTGAGAAAATGGAGAAGTAGGTCGGGCTCTCATCCCCTCAGCCCCAAGCACCACCCCCCGTCTTGTATGGGGAGACATGGAGAAGTGTGCATGTGCAAAAACCCCATGTTCCTCAGAACCCCAGCCAAGGTCCACGTGTAAGAGGCCAAGGTCATCATTACTCAGGCCACTCAAGGACAAGCACACTCTGTAGCCGCGACGGAAACACAACCACACCCTCCCCTGGGGTCCCTGGGGAGGAAGGAGTTAGGGCTGGTCCAAGCTGAGGAATGGGGACCCTAGCATAAGGAACTCTGAGAAGCCCCCTCCCATCTTCACATTGCCGACACCTCTCCTCTCTTCTCCTCCCTTTCCTCTTCGTCCACGTGGGCAGAGTCGTTGCCATGACACCGCGGGCAGGTGGGCGGCTCTGGCGGCTGTTTCGGCCCAACCCCCAAGCTCACAGCCCAGGTGGGAAGGGAGAGGCTGCAGCACCCGGCCCCTAGTCCCCAAAGAGATAGGAGAGCAGCAGAGGGGTCCCCTCCACCCCACAACCGAGAATGGGTTTTAGTACCAGCCTCTCTGTTGCAAAACAACCCAGCCCTAGGTGTAGAGGTCTGCAGGATGAACACTCAAAAGAGATCTTTAGCCTTGAGTAATCCCTTTCCCCAGAGGTCAGGCAGGAGGTGGGGGAAGGGTGACCCACCACCCCCATTTCTTTTTCTAGTTCTCACCATCAGTGATCACAGACTGTCTTGGTCCCTTCTTCCTAGCAGCCCACTGGTCCTGCCCGAGGTCTGACCTTAGTTCCCAATTCTACAATGCAAGCTCAAAGCCCCTGGCTCTCATGAGAGAGGGGGAAACCATCTGTCAAAACACAAAGAGAAATTCCTCCCATACTGCCAAGCCCAGACCACCCTATAGAAACTGGACCTGACATCACATCAAAGGCCCAGGGACCAACAGCTCTCAAGCATCTTTGGCTATGGCACCCACGCCACCAGGGGAGGGGTTGGACTGGTCAGAGAGAATGCCACATCTGATTTCAGGAAGTCTGAGCTGTGCCTGAGCTCTCCAGCTCTCCGCCTCCAAGGCTGTGTCTGTGGCTCTGCCTTGCTAAGGTTCTCCCTGTTGTTCAGTGTCCCGTTTGCTTTCTAGTCTGTTCCCTAAGGCAGGAGCTTTGTGTCACGGATGCCAGGGAGCCACAGAGACCCTACTTAGCAGCCCTCTGCAGCCTGGCTGGCAGAGGTGGGCGTGTGTGGGTTGGTAGTGACAAAATCCTAAAGGAAGGGAGAATGGCAGCCAGGGTTAGCTGGAGGGTGTCCAGGTTCTCATGGGGGTATTAGTCGTGACACAGACGCAGAACACACACACACACACACACGCACTTGCACACACGTGCACACACACTTCTACTTCCCTCCTTAGCCTTCTCCGTGTGTGCATGCACGTGAGCGTGCACATGTGTGTGCACTATCTCTCCTTTCTTCTTCCCCCACGGCTAATATCCTACATCAGGCCACCCTCGTACTCACTTCTCACCACGGCTATCACAACAGCATCCCAAACCGGTCTCCCTGCCTCACACCTTGATCCGGGCATCCTACCAGCCTCTAGTGTGATCCCTCTATAATCTGTTACGAATAAACTGAGAGTGCTCTACTCGGAACCAGATACGCTTCCTGACACAGTCAAGGACTCAACGAGCAAGGCAGACAAACCTCCCATGCCCGGGAAGTTTATGGTCTGGTGAGATGGGAGACCGAGATATGAGGTAATGGTGGTGGCGGCAGTGGCGGCGGCGGCGAGCGAGCGAAAATTTAAAATATATATAAACTGGGGTGAGGGAGTAGAGTGACAAGAGGCTATTTAAGTTAGACTGCTGGGGAGGGAGGCCTCTGCAGAAGACAGACGTTGGAGCCAAGATTTGAAGAAAGGGAGGGAGGGTGGCGTGAATGGCTAAAAGAGCATCTCGGGCTGAGGGGAAAGGAAAGATCAAGCCTCGTGGTGGAACTTTCCAGCTTCTTTATGGGATGGAAAGGAAGCCCCTTGGGACCAGGAAGGCGATGGGCATTGGTTTTACACTTAATACTCGGGCCCCACCCACTCTGCACTCTGGATGTTGCTCCCGGTGAGAAAGCATGACCATAGCTGAAGATGCGCTTGCCTGGTATGCAGAAAGACCTGGGTTCGATCCCCAACACTTCTTAAAATCTATCATGGTGGTGCAGGCCTGTACTTGCAACACTTGGGAAGTAGAGGCAGAGGGAAGCACAAGTGTAAGGTCATTCTCTGCGGTCTGGTGAGTCTGGCGCCAGCTCGATTTGAGAGAGACCCTGTCTCAGAAAGGGGTGGGAAAGAGGCAGGGAAGAAGAAGAGAGTGGGGGGAGGGTACAGTATAGCCTTATCCTATTCCAACCCCGGGTCCATGGAGCAAGGGTGGAGGATGGGAGACAGGCCGGGACCTTTCCTTCATATATTTTTATACATTTGTTTATGTGTATATTTATTCCCTTGTGGTGCGAACCGTGTGCATGGGGGAGAGCAGAGCACTTGAGGAAGGCGGTTCTTTCCTTCCACCATGTAGGTTCTGGGGACTGAACTCATCAGGTTTGGAGTCATTTAAATGTCTTTACCCACTGAGCCATCTCACAGCCCCGCTGGACACTTCTTGCCCCGTAATACCAGTCCCCTCACTTGTCCCCTCATTCGCTCCCACGCCAAAAGCTGGCTCTCCTTTTAAGCTTTAGCTCCACCCCCTCCACCTTCTTTGGGTCCCTGCCAAACTCCTCCCTCCCACTCCTGAGCTGACCTAACTTTCTCCTGGGGTTCATGGTGCCCCTTATGCTCATATGCCCCCACATTTCCTCCTTAGATTGCAAGTCACTCCAAGTTGAAGAGCATCTTGAGTATCAAGTAGAATCTGTGGAATTAGTGTCAGCATAAAATAGACATGGACTGGGCGACTAGGTGCCCGAGGGGAGGCACGTGAGATGGAACAGGGACTGCTGAAAAGCCAGCATCAGCCTTGGATGAGACAGACATGGTGGCTCATTCCTGTAATCCCAACTGAGGCTGAGACAGGATGATTGCCATGAATCTGAGGCCATCATGGGCTACATACTGAGTTCTGTGCTATCCTGAAGTACAGAGTGAGAGACTGTCTCAAAACACAAAAGATTGAGTAAGTAAAATACAGAGGTTTATGGCCACAAGTTGCCATTATGTCACAGTCACCATATACTGGGACAGCTCATACACACACATGTTAACATTTATGGGCATGTGCATATGTGTGTGTGTAAATTTGTTTTCATATGCATCTTAGAAAGTGCACTAATGTTATATGTGCATATATTACCATAAATAAGCAATACACACATTGCTATTTGCCCCATGTGGGCACACACACATACACACACATACTGAGCCTCTTTAATATCCCCTGTCCCCTTCTTCTATTAGCGTGTTCTTAATTCATGAAACCTCTACAGTAGTGATGATGTTTCTCCTCCACACTTTTCCACAAACACCCTAAACAGCACAGCATCTGGTCAACATCAGGACCAGATCTCTTTCACAGCTGTCTTCAAGAATTCCCTCTGCCAACTGCCTTCCTATGAATGGTGATGGGCACTAGCTGGCTTCCCAGGACATGGGACTTAGAGACACCTGCTTTCTGGAGAAGAGCCACAGACATCGGAGTAGAACAAGTTCAAGCTAGTTGGAAAATAACTTTTGGACGGAGCCAATGTTGAGTTAAACTCAATATCTATCTCCCTCTCTTTATGAATCAAGTTTATGCACATATATTCATGTGCTCCTAAATCATTCAGTAAATATGTATTTACTTATACATAAGTATATACACAGACCCACATTCATGTTCACGTACACATGGCCATGCATCTATATCCCTGGGTGAGCACATCGCACACTCATCTGCGGATTTAGCTGCCTTCAAAGTTACATGTATAAATGGATGTATACAAAGTCATACATACACTCATGTATGTATGTGCCCACATGTATACACACACACACACACATCATCATCATCATCATCATCACAGATCCACTCACAGCATAGGCATCTTCCCCCCATCTCTACCCTGTCCACAAAGTCAGAAACTCATCATTATACTTCTTAGTAACAAACTTATTTTTGCAACTTGCAAGTCTCCCACTTTTCCATTCGCAAAGTAGTTCCTGTTAGTTCTAAGGTACACCCAACTCCTGGGCACATATTGAAATTCCCTTGTCCCGTGCCTGGCAAAAACAGTATCTGCTTAGACAACTTGGGTGAGGATAGCAATAAAGTTGGTATAACTCATCCTATCCGAGAGGCAGCCCACATCCCTTAGTTGCAGAAGAAGGGAAAGGATAGTTTTTCTCTTAACACTCCTGAGTATGTTTCTCTACTCCCAAACTCTGAAACTGATATCGAGGCGGAGAAAGAACAGTAAATGAACTACTTTGTGTCCTGAAGCTTCCTGGGACACCCCCTCTTCTTCCTTTCAGAGTAGCTCCAGGATGTCCAGGTTCCCAAGGCAGCCTGAGAGCCCTGACAAGGGAGAGGGCAGACAGACCAGGAATCTCACAAACGTAAAGAGGATGACCCGGACTGGAAATCATAAAAGCCAGCATTTCTAAACAGGAGCCACTCGGGGACAGAAAGGCAGGCTGCGGCCACCTCCTGGAAGAGAAACAATTGCTAGAACACTGGATCATGAATAGCAGGACTCTCTAAGGGGCCAGGGAGAAGGGGGTGGACACCAAGCATTCCATGAGGGGGTGGAGGGGTGACTGCTTCAGGCAGTAACAGCAGCTCCAGAGCTTTATCAAAGCTGTTATGTAACCAAGGGAGCCGAGTGGAGCACAAACACCTCCCCTCCCCAAACAGGCACCCACACC
Source organism: Rattus rattus (assembly GCF_011064425.1). Classification (NCBI taxonomy): domain Eukaryota; kingdom Metazoa; phylum Chordata; class Mammalia; order Rodentia; family Muridae; genus Rattus; species Rattus rattus. The sequence continues at coordinate 31,104,294 of NC_046154.1, forward strand.
CACACCCACCACCTCCCAGCACCCACAAGCATACGAAAACTCGGCTCCTCTCATGCAGCTCAAGAAGGGGAAATCATCTTGAGCTACATCAAACACATGATGGGTGAAGGGCCCCCTGTTAACCAGGAGTCCTGTCAGGGAAGGAGAGACTGGTTCAGTGTGAGACCTCTGGAAATCCCTCTCATGTCTTGAATTTCCTGCCACACCCAATGGCCGCCCAGAGTCATCTGGAAACCGTTCCCTTCCCCTCCCCCCCTCAGAAGGATCCCATTTGAATATTTGATTGTGCTCTTGGGGATGGGAGGTGAGCTCCCATCAACCCCTCCTGCCTGTTGTTCCCCCCCACACGCACTCTCATCTGCATGTCCTGACATTTGGCTCTCATCCTCCTGGGATGACAAGGAAAGGGACCTGGAGAAATAACTCCTTGCTTTTATTCCCTTCGCGGTTACAAAAGCAAAGCAGAAGAACCCGGGCATTGCACATGACCCCGAACGCAGGTCAGTAGGGGAAAAGCTATCTGGAGGAGCCGAGTGTTGAAACCCAGAACTCATCCTTCCACTTGGATATTTTTCTACTCCCCCAGGTCTTCCTTTTCCCTGCTGCCCTGTCTCCAGTAGCCTCCTCCTCCTCTTCTCCATGGCACTGAACAACCCCACCCACTCCTTGAATCCTTTGCTGAGAAATCTTCCTCCCCAACAAAAGTCGCTCCAAAATGATGCTTTGAGCTAAGGCTGGGGATGGGCAGAGCACAAGCAGACTTGCAGAATATTTTAGGGCTCCTCTTCTCAAGTCTAAAGTTATGGTTAGCAGATTGGCACCAAGTGGCCAGTCAATTATCCTGAACTCCATCCACCATGGTCTACCCTGTCAGACTAAAACTCTGAATGTCTTGAGTCTGAACTTCTGGGACCCAAAAAGAAACTTGTGGACTCACCCAGGGTCCATAAGTTTGTTATACTAATATGACCTCAGAAGAATAAAGCTCATGGCCACAGCGTATTGCCCCTTCCTAGCCCCACACTAACAGGTTTTGGCAAGAGGAAGGCGAACTCAAATAGGGAAAAGAAAGTCCTTTTACCAAATGCCACTAACAACTGTGAGACCTGAATTCATAAGGATGACCTCAGAATTTATAATTCTATCCAGGGACTCTGCCCTTGGAAAGTGGGTCACTTGGGAGAATTTTTCTAGTGAACCCTCAGTACTGCCCAGGCAACTTTCCGTCAATGGCGCAAACCCTTTTCAGAACCCTGGACAGCTCCAAAAGGAGCGCTTCTCCGCCGAGTATCCTTCAGCACTGAGGACAGTTCCCACAGTCATTCTGCCAGGGGGGTTCTGAAACCCAGACAGCAAGAGAGAAGCTTTACCCAATGAAACCCCGCTAACCACAAAACTCCCACCTTTGCTCCAGTCCCCTGGCACACCTCACATCCCTCCCTTCCCTGGAGGTCTCAAAAGAGAAAAGAAACCCAGACCCGGAGTTTCCCTGAAGAAGCCTAGAGATAGGACCCCACCCACCTCCTTTCAGTCTTGAGCCTCTCAACACCACTCACAGCTGCACTCTCCTTCTTAACCACCACCCCAAAATAAAATAGATACTCACGTGGGGGCTCTCAGCCCTGTAGGCAGATGTGCTGGGAGGAGGAAGAGAGAGGTAGCTCCCCACACCCTGTCCTGAACCCCCTTTCTGAAGGAGCCAGCTCCCATCTGGACTGGGGGGAGGAGAGGCATGTGGAACCACTGAGTGAGGGGAAGAGAGAGGGGAAGAAACAGGAGCGGGGGACTGCAGGGCGGGGGTGTTGGGATGGGGGCGAGGGAATCCTTTTTAATTTCATTCTCTCCCCATGTCTACATCAGCCCTGCAGGCTCAGCTCTTTAATATTTACACACAGGAAGAGGAGAGGATGAGAAAGAACAGAGAGGGGGGGAGCAGGGGCTACCTGAGCTCAAAGGGCACAGAGGCAGAGGACTTGGAGAGCTGAAAGCTTGGATTCCCTGTACCACCCTCCCCCCAGCCCACTCCCCTCCTGAGCTCTGGACTGGAAGGAAGAAGAACCCTGGGACCATTCTGTCCCTTTGTTAACAAGATACTTTGAAGCTGCATCAGAAAAAGATCGGATCCCCACCCACATACCTGGACACCCCCACAAACCCAGATTTCTTGGGTGCCTTATGTGCAGATGGCAGAGGCAGTATTCATACACAAGTGTGCTCGGATGCTTGGAATGTGCTTGCCTGTGGGCTGTTGTGTATATGCGCACGAACATGTCAGCTAGCATGCACAAGTTTAGGAAAGTGTGAATCTAGTCACACACTAACGACCCAAGGAATCAAACCTGTGTGACCACATTCATAACTCAGCTCCCAAGCCACCTCACCTCTTTCACCATGGCTCTCCAGCAAAGGAACCCAGGGGAGAAGCCACCCGGCCTTCTCAGGCTCTTCTTCCCAGGCCCCTCCTTCCTAAGCCTCACTTTTTCTGTCTGTAACATGGGAAGAAGGGCTAATGGGAAAGGATGCTGCACTGAGCCCAGGGGCCCCTGACAAGTTATTAGCAACGATGAGCTGGCAGCTCGTTACCATAACGATAGTGCCACTGCCTCACCCCAGCTCAAACCCAGACTCCCCAGACGGCAGGAGGCCCGCTGAGCCAGCAGCCTTCAGACTGAAGGAGGGGGGGGTAGATAAAGAGGGAGTTGAGACATGATGCTTGCGGAGTGGAGGGTACACAGCTGTTCTTCCAACCCCCCGCTGAGAAACAAAGCTTTGACTCCCCCAAGTGGGTGTAAAATCAGACTCTGAGAAGGCTTCTTGACCATAGGGATGGGAAGACACTGGGAAAGTCTCTACAGCTTGTCTCAATAAAAGCCTCATGCTTATACCCTCTCCCAACACACACACACACACACACACACACACACACACACACACACACACACACCACCCTTCATTTCAGCCACCTGAAACCAAACAGAAAGCCCCTCATTCAACTGCAGTTTCCTCTCCAGTAAAAATGAGGGCAATTATGTTTACCATTTGCTCTAAACTCCTGGAAGACTGGTCCAGAAAGGGTCCAGGCAGCTACACAGCCTTTTCAATCAGGCAAGATCAGAAGTTTCTCTACCCGGCAGAAGCCCAATAAGGTTTAAACAAAACCAAAAAAACAAAACAAAACAAAACAAAAAACAAAAACAAAACAAAACAAAAACCAAAAAACCAAAACCAAAAATAACCACTGTCAGCCCAGCTAGAAGCAAAGTGCATCGGAAACTGTGGGGCAAAGAAAAGCACCAACCGACATCAGCTGCAAGAGATACTGCATGCCAGGCAGCTGCTGAAAGCAGGCATCAAGAAAGAAGGAAGTCTGAGGTTGGGCCTACAGCAGCAACTGCTGGTAGCCAGCTGGAACTAAGCCAAGGCCATGGCCTTCCTCTGTGGTGGGCCTGCCAGGCATCCCCATCCCCGGGAATACCTGTAGCCTCCTCTATTCAGAGAGGAGTCCCAGGGTGACGGATTGACAGCCTTAGACATATTGAGTCTTCATTTCCCCTCCCAGCCTGCACATTTAGCTCTGAGGGGAGGGTGGGGAGTTTGAGGATGAACATGAAGGTTAGAAGGTTAGGAAATTACCTGTGAGGACACACTAGCCTGAGAATCCACAGGTTCACTGTGTGACCTTGAGTAGGTCTCCTCTCTTTTTAGACTCCCCAGTTTGTAATTAAGAGGTTGGACCAAGTCAACTGTAAAAGGTTCTTCTTCCTCTGCCTATCACTCTATGGCTTCATGCAAGCTCACTCCTTGGATGTGAGCCCCCTGGCACGAAATGCAGTGGGCACTGCCTGCCAGATCAGTGGGGCAGTGGGGGGAGTGCGGGGGCTGCATTTGAGGCTGTTCATCCTGTATTCACGTTCCTTTTAGAAACACCTGCCACCCTAGCCCTCCCAGCTCTCTTTTTAGACCCTGATTCACTGCCAACTCACGAAGCTCTCCCTCCCCTCCCTCCTCTCTTCTCTCTCATCTCTCTTTTAGGCACTGACAGCTGGGTACAGAAGTAGACCCCCCCCCACACGCTCAGGGAATAGTGGACAGAAGTGGAGGGCAGTGATCCAGTGTCAGAGAAAACACACTAGAAAGTACTACTCTCCAGCCGTGGCCTAGCTGGGTTCCTTGGGTCAATGGAAGACCTGGGTGAGAATGTTTCTCTACCACTCACTGTCTGGCAATGTGTGATTTGAGAGATGCAATGCACTTCCCAAGCCTCAACACCCTCTTTTGCAAACTGGCATCATACTAGATTGAACCGTGTGGAATGGCTGTTTTTGCAGGTTAAAAAAAAAAAAAAAAAAGCAAAAAGCCAGTTCAATACTGTCAATTTCATATGGCTTAACCTGACGGCATCCCCACCTGCTTCCAAGGCGGTTAGAGAAGCAGGAAGAAATGAGAAGACCGTTTTCTCAAAAGTCCTAGACTGATACAAGTACATTCTTCTATTCCGACTTCAAGGAGCTAAATACAGACCCACCTGGAACCGTGAGCTAAACCAATGACCCACAACTTGGAGATTAGGGACTTGGAACTCTGGGAGAAAAGCCACCTGCAAGGTAAGGTCTTCCTCCTGGCCTCCTCAGCGTCTGACTCTAAAGGGCCTTGGCCAAGCATCACTGAAATGACACAAGCTCCTAGCACTCTTCACCCTCCCACCCCCGCCCCCCCCCAAAAAAAGTATCCCCACACACAGGTACACAGCCTTAGGCTCACCACCAGCAGGGACCCAGCATGCCGGGGGGGAAAGATACCAGTGGCTTCGCAGAGAGTGCCCCAGGAAGTAGATGAAGGTGCAGAGTTCTCTTGTCTGGGTCCAGGATAAGGAGACCCTGGAGGGAGGGGGCGGTCTGACCTCGGAAAAGTATGATCTTCCAGCGCTAAGTCCCACCAGGAATGGGGGCGGGGCAAAGCCCAGGTGTGGGTGAACCCTGCTTGGATATATTCCCACAGTCACACAGCACACATACCCAGACCCATTCACAGAGATAGTCGCACATGCACATGCACACGCACGTCCATTCATACACACTCAGACACCTACATACACAGCCACACACAGTGACAGCACACACTCAACCACACATATGTCGACAGATTCATGGACGGTTAACACCCTGCACGCTCACTGCATTACACTCGCTCACCCACAGACCCACACGGCGACACCCTCATCACACGCACGCTCACACACCTGCAGAGGAAACTTCTCTCCGGATCTCCCCAACACCACGACTTCCCCCCACAGCCAGCAGGCTACTCCCTCCCAGATCCAAGCTTCCATTCTAGCCGGGCAAGGGCTGGGCGGGCGCTGGCCGGCTTCCCGCGGCCCCGGCCGGGACAGCGCGTCTGCGGAGCGCGTGGTCCCCAACCCGTCCCCGGGGTCAGTCACGCCGGCCTCCAGGCCCTGGGTGAGGCCGGGGGCGGCTGCAGAGGCCCAGCCCCTCCCCCCCCCATCTCGGGGCCCGAGCCCAGGCCGCTGGAGCCCCGGGCGTGGGCGGCGCCGGGGCTGCAGCGGGCCGAGCCTGGGGGCGCTGCAGAGGGCGCGGCGAGCGCGGCCGGGTCCCCACCCCTCCCGGTTGCTTACCTGGCCCGGTCGGCCCGGCCGGGGTTACATGGTGCCGGCGGCCCGAGCCGGGGGCGCTGCGGCTGCGGGGAGCGAGTGCGGGCCCCGGACCCGGCACTGCGGAGCCCCTGGCGGAGGGGCTGCGCCGGCTGCGGAGCCCCGAGCGAGTGCTGAGCAGCCGCGGGCGCGGGAGACGGAGGCGGCCAAGCCACGGAGGCTGGATTTCCCGGGACCAGGACGGGAGGCGGGGATCCCGCCCGCGCTCCGCCCCTGCCCCCGCCCCCCGCAGGGCGGCCGAGCCAGGAACCCGCGACAGGGAGGGGGCCCGCGCTCCCGCCCCGCAGCGGCCCCGCGAGGACCGAGGTCGCAGCCGGCGGGCGGCCGCCGCGGTCCCGGAGGAGCGCCCGCGTCTCTGAGCGACAGCGCCGGGGAGGCCCAGCTCGGGGGTGCGAATGAGGTCCCCCGGGTCGGTGTGCACCGAGGACCCAGGAACCAGCACATTCGGTGTCACGACCGCGCACAGCAGACCTGGGCACCGGGACCCAAGCCCAGAGCGCGGGCAGCAGGGGAGACACACGGCAGCCTCACCGAGGCAGTCACACCCTGAATGTCACACACAGCCTCCCCCTCGCAGGCACGTCCCCTTAGGCTACTGTCCTTAGTTTCCCGGGTCTGGACCCCGACCTAAGCTCTTGGCCTGGGCTCTAGGAGTCCCTTTCCCTTCTCCAGTTCCTTCTGCCCCACCCCTGCCAGGGCGGGGCGCTGTGCCCGGCCTCCGAGTCTCTGACAGGCGTCCCTCACCCACAGTCCGCCAGCGGAGGCAATCCCCGGTGTGCGGGGAGAACCCCGCTATACCTGCCGTCTTAGCTGGGGGCCCCACCCGTGCCCACTGTGCCCGCCCACCTCTGGGCCCCGAGCCAGGGGCTGTGCCATGGCGGGGGTGGGGTAGAGAAGGGAAAGGGGGACTGTCCGAAGCACAGCGCGAAGCTGCAGAGCCAGGACACAGGCTGCAGAAGCGCGGAGAGCGGACTGCAGCAGTCCCTGGCTGGAATCCGTCTTGGCGCCCAGAGCTATGCTGTAATGGGGGGGAGGGGGCCGCGTGGGGAAGCCGCAGGAGGAGGGGCTGAGGAGATGGGGGAGGGGCCGACTCTGGATTCTGACTTTTCCAGCGGGTGTGAGGACACGCTGCCTCGGGCGCTCCAAGTTGTGGTAGAGGGCGAGCTACGTCCTCCACCTTGGCTAGTATTGAAAACTTATGGTGGTGGGGTGTGGGCTTGAGAGCCTTGAGAGACAGTCCACCACCCTAGGGACAGACCTTGGGAGATGTTCTGAGTCAAGATCCCCAACAATGACTCCTTTTTCTCTGTATCCCTTTGGGGTCACTGTCGCCCCTCCCTGAGTAACCGGGTAAACTGAGGCACCGTAAGTAGAAGTCATGTGCCCTAACGAGCTAGAATCTGGAGCCAAGCCCACACCCATTCCCCAGGGAGATCTTTTAAGGTGCCACATTACATAAATGACAAAAAAGATCCTGAAGAACCCTTCTCCCGCGGGAAACTAAACAGTCTAGTGAGATGAACAGACTGGCCAACTATCTTTCCGCCCACGAGACCACTTCATCGTCCCTTCAATCATGTACTGAGGCTACAGACAATTCCCAGACCAGCATTTATTCAGCCAAGAGCAGATGTCAGAGAGAGTAAGATAGAAAGTTGGTCCAGGAACACTTTGTAGAGCAGAGAGAAATGTCTCATTCCTCATGGAGCATAAGAACGGCCATCATGTAGGATGCTAAAAGGTACCTCCATGCTCTGTCAGTTCCAAGATGTATTTTGTAAACCGGAAGGCATTTTACAATGAACATGGGCATTTAGTATATAGCTTTCCTGCTTTTCTGTTACCAAAGAGCTGTGTTTTCAAATTGAGGACCTAAGGGCTGGTGAGGTGGCTCGGCAGGGATGCGTGCTGTCCAACCTGATAACTGAGTTACATCCCCAAAACTCACACAGTAGAAGGAGACAATACGTAATTCTCCCGAGTTGTCGGGACCTCTACACAAATGCACTATCCCATGCCCCCCCCCCCCACACACTAAATAAATTATTGAAGTTTAGACCTTTCAAACAAAACCAGAAAGAACATGATGGAGTTTCCGTCCTGGAACCTAGTAATTAAGCAAACAGGTTTACCTCAGATAGAGAACACCAATCCAGTAATTAATAAGGACAATGGTTATTTAAACCACTAATAAAGGCTCTCTGAGCCTTCTTCCTGGGAATCTGCCTATGCAGTCATTCACACAGAGAGAAGGACCTCATTCTCACACTGTCCTGCCATCACTGTCTTTAGATTGAGTGTGTGAAAACATGTGTGTGTGTGGGGGGGTGCTCGTGCACATGTGGGTACATGCATGTAATGGCGGAGGACTGTCTCTAGGGTTTTTTAGACACTATACACTCACTCTTTTGAGGGGATGTGTCTCTCACTGTCCTGGAGTTCAACAAGTAGGTTTGTTTTGTTTTAAAAGATGTGTTCTAGGGGTTGGGGATTTGGTTCAGTGGTAGAGCGCTTGCCTAGCAAGCGCAAGGCCCTGGGTTCGATCCCCAGCTCCGAAAAAAAAAGAATAGGAAAAGATGTGTTCTGGGCATCAAACTCAGGACCTTGTGCTTGTAAAGCAAGCATTTTACCAATTGAGCCATCTTCCCAGCCCATCTTGAAATTTAAATACATTTTTAACATGGGGCTTTAAACTTTGAAAAGTATGACCCCGAGATTAGAAATTCTATGCCTAACAGGTAGACACAAACGTATTTTTATAGTCTAGAAACAGGGGCTGCAGAGACAGCTCAGCAGTTAAAAGCACTGGCTTCTCTTCCAGAGGACCCAAGTTCAATCCCCACACCCACACAGAGTGGCTCATAACCATCTGAAAATACAGTACCAGAGGATCTGATACTGTCTTCTGGCTTCTGAGAGTACTGTACACATGTGGTACACAAACATACATACAGGCAAGACACATAAAACAATATAATTTTAAAGTCTATATGAAATAGTTAGCTCTGTGTAGGTTCAGGACAGCAATCAAGGATGCATATAGAAGGCATTTTAGTAGAACCAGAAAGAAAAAGTTTCAGGTAGGAACATATGTGCAAAGATATGTCACCAGTTGGGGATTTAGCTCAGTGGTAGAGCGCTTGCCTAGCAAGCACAAGGCCCTGGGTTCGGTCCCCAGCTCTGAAAAAAAGAAAAGAAAAAAAAAAGATATGTCACCCAACGGTCAACCAAGCAAGGCATGTTGGCACATATCTGTTATCTAAGCCTTCCAAACTAAGGAAGGAGGTCATTATTTCAAAGCCATTCAGCTATACACAGTCTCACAGCACCAGGCGGAGGTGGTGCATGTCTCTAATCCCAGCACTCAGGAAGCAGAGGCAGGCAGATCTCTGAGTCCTACAGCAGCCTGGTCTAGAGAGTGAGTTCTAGGACAGCCAGGGCTACACAGAGAAACTCTGTCTTGAAAAGCCAAAGTAAATAATAAAATAAATCATGGGTAGGGGGCTGGAGAAATTGCTATTAAGAGCATTTGTTCCTCTTGCAGAGGACCAGGATTCAGCTCCCAGCAGCCACATGGTGGCTCTCAACCACCTGTTAACTCCGGTTCCAAGGGATCTGATGCTCTTCTGACCTCTGAGGCTCTAGACATGCCTGTGGTACGCAGACACACACACACACACACACACACACACACACACACACACACACACACGTAAATGTGTATACATACATGCATGCAAACATGCTGGCAAACACTCATATGCATAAAATAAAAACAAATAAATCTTTAAAGTGACAGGTAAGGGCTAGCAATGTGTCTCCAGTGGTAGAGTGCAGTGCTTGCTTAGCATGCATGAGGCTCTGAGTTTGATCCTTAAAGGCACCATATAAAACTAGGCATGGTGGTACCCACCTGCAATCCCCAAACCTGGGTAGTAGAGGCAAGAAGAATAGAAGTACAAAGTCATCCTTGACTACTTAGTGAATTTGAAACATCCTGGGATACATGAGACCATGCCATATATATATATATATATATATATATATATGTGTGTGTGTGTGTGTGTGTGTGTGTGTGTGTGTGTGTGTGTGTATCAAGTAAGATGTAAGATATATATATATATATATCTCAAGTAAGATGTAAGCTAAGCTTTTTTAAAAGCTTAAATATATTAAATATATTCTTAAATATATCAATGTACTAGCAAGAAAACTAAGTACCAAATATAAATGAAGGCAGAACCAAAAGAGAATAGAGCATAAAGCCAACTCCAGCACTGATGTCTAGGTAGAACTGTTGCAAAAAGGGGATCATTTGCGGCTCTCCGTGCTGGGTTACATGGAAGGTGCCCAAGCATTTGTCTTCTGTGGACCAGCCAGTTCTTGCTACACAGCGAGTCGTGGGTCGTTGTCTTCTGCGGTGGCTTCAGCCCTTCCCATGAAACTGAGCACTGCACGACTTTCTGAACCATTGTGCGTACTACAGTGAGCTTAATTGGAAGAGGAGGAAACATTTAGAAAACTGAGCCCCTGGAGAAAGAGATGTGGTGCGGGAAGCAGAGCAGTAAGGTGCCCAGGTCACGTCCATCTTCCAGAGGTACCTGAGACACAGGGCGTATTTTTCACTCAGTGTTTTAGTCAACAGAAAACCATGAGGGCTGTGAATGAGTGGACTCTTGGCCTCCAGACTCTTAAACGGAAAGTAGTTCAAGAAGAACTAACAGAGAAATGGGAAAACCGAGATTCTGGGATTTGTTGACCCCAGTACTGCGCGTTCCACCAACAAACCTCTCTTCTTCCATTTATCTCCGTCAATGAAATACTTTAAGTTGGTAGGAAGAGAGTGACGAATTCTTCCACTGTCTCTAAATAGCGCTTTTTTTTTTTTTTTTTTTTTGCCATGTGACTTTGCAACTGTCTAGCCAAGAGATAGACTCTGCTTTCCCTTCTGTCTGGGTGGATCTGTGACTTTTTAACTAGCTTTGGCGGTCTGCAATGGGAAATCTGCTCTTTCTCTTGACCTCCAGCCTCTGGAAGCCTAAGCTAGCACACCGGAGAATGGTGGCAAGAGGTCAGAGAGCCGAGGCATCCCAACTGTATCAGTGACTTTCCTGTTGCTGCGATAACGCACCAAGCCCTAAAGCAACTTACAGAAGAAAGGGCTTATGTTGGATTTCAGTCCGAGGGGGAGGCCACGGAAGACATAGCAACAGGTGACAGGGAGCCAAGTCAAGAACATACAAGCAGGGCTGGAGAGATGGCTCAGCGGTTAAGAGCACTGACTACTCTTCCAGAGGTCCTGAGTTCAATTCCCAGCAACCACATGGTGGCTCACAGCCATCTGTAATGAGATCTGATGCCCTCTTCTGGTGGGTCTGAAGATATAGCTACATACATAAAATAAATTAATTAATTAGATAAAAAAGAACACAGGAGCAACAGTAAAGGCTTGTTAGTTACTGAATTATGCCTTACACCTCAGCAGTGAAGCAGTAAGTAAGCAACACAGGGACCTTGGCTGAAAGGTGGAATTGAATCAGTTTTCATGATCTCCCGAGGAATAAAAGAATGGAGATGGGGTTGGGGATTTAGCTTAGTGGTAGAGCGCTTGCCTAGCAAGTGCAAGGTCCTGGGTTCGGTCCTCAGCTCCGGAAAAAAAAAGAAAGAAAGACAGAAAGACAGACAGACAGGTAGAAAGAAAGGAAGGAAGAGAGAAAGAAAGAAAGAAGGAAAGAAAAGAAAGAGTTAAAACCTAGAGTATGGGAGCATGAAACCCCGGGTTCAGTCCTCAGCTCCCATCAAACAAACAAAAACAAAAAGACAAAATAGCAAAACCCAGAGTCTGCCCAAAGTGTCCAAATACTCCTCTGTATATACATAAAAGTCCAGAGGGCTATCGTTTGACTACAGAAATGGAAGAAATTCACTTGATCATCACATGAAGAAAACTTCAAGAAAAGTGTTTCCCTTAAACTTGGCAATGGGTGCAAGAGAAACAATCACTTCTGGAGAATCCAAGCACAGCCAGACTGGCTCACTCTTTAGTCTAGAGAAGCTAGAGAAACTCAGTGCAGACACGAGCAGAAAATCATCCCGGGGAGGTGGTGCTCCAGGAGCCTGGCAGAAGCAAACGTTAGGAGACCAGGGATCTGTCTCAGACACTGTGGCGATGGCCTTGCAAGCATGAAGACCTGAGTGCAGATCTCTGATACAATGGACAGGACGGTAAGCATCCATAGCCCTAGGCTGGAGAAGCAGAGGCAGGTAGAGGCTGGGGCTCGCTGACCAAATAGAGTTACAGAACTAGTGATGCCAGATTCAGCGAGATGCCCTGTCCCAAAAAATAAGGTAGGAAAAAAGTAAGGTAGATCACAACAGAGGAAGACATGCTATGTCAACCTCTGGTTTTCACATAGACCTACATGTATATGTGCACGTACACAGAAACACACACACACACACACACACACACACACACACACACACACATCTCTTTAGCAGAACATAATGGGATAGTTCCTTATTTTAATTTCAGTACTCAAGAAGAGGAGGTTGGAGGATCACCGTGAGTTCAAAACCAGCCTGAGCTACATAGGGAGCCTGGGCTGTACATGGCGATTTTGTGCCCTCAAAAGTAAACTCATTTTTCCCCTAAGATTGAAAATTATTCCCACTAATAAAGTTCCAAAGAAAATGAGCAATCAAATGTCACTGAACACGAAAGGAAATATGGCTTCATGGATAAGAACTCTAGCGAGGGGTAATTTCATGTATCGACTTGAACAGGTTAGGAGATATACAGCTAGCGGTAACCAACAGAACCCCTAAATATTATTTTTCTCTATAATAATAAGTGTATTATAAGGTCAATAAGTGTATTTCCAAAAGAGATTAGCAGGCTGGGTAAAATCTATTCTTACCTATGTTGGTCAGCATGACCCAATGCACCCAGAGTCTAGTACAAGCGAGAAGACAGAAGAAATGTCCTTTTTTTTTCTTTTCTTTTCTTTTTTTCGGAGCTGGGGACCGAACCCAGGGCCTTGCGCTTGCTAGGCAAGCGCTCTACCACTGAGCTAAATCCCCAACCCCAGAAATGTCCTTTTTTTCTTTTGTCTTAGCCTGAGACATCCCCTTCTATTGCCTTTAGATATTGGGGTTCGATTTCTGAGGCTTTCAGCTTCAGACTGACATTTGTTCTAATAGCTCTTGTTTACAATGCCAGATTCCCTTGCTTTCCAGATGCAGAGAGCGTGTCAGGAAATCTCAAAGCTCCCACAGCTGTGTAAGCCCATTCTTCTGAAACTGGGTGTAGAGCTCCGCCCAGTTAGGTCTGTTTCTCTGGAGAGCTCTGACTAAGGCAACCAGTAAAAACAGTAAATCAGGCTGGGGATGTTGCTGGCTGGGAGAGTGCTTGCCTAGAAAGCATGAAGCTTTGTTCTAGCCACATAAACGGGGTAGAGGGGCTCAGATGTGGCTCACATCTGTAACCTCAGTACTTAGAATTGGGGGGGTGGAGAGATGGCTCAGCGGTTAAGAGCACTGACTGCTTTTTCCGAGGTCCTGAGTTCAATTCCCAGCAACTACATGGTGGCTCACGGACAGCTGCAGTGTACTCAAATAAATAAAAAATATTTTTGAAGAAGAAGGAGGAGGAGGAGGAAAGGAAGGAAAGAAAGGAAGGAAGGAAGGAAGGAAGGAAGGAAGGAAGGAAGAAAGAAAGAAAGAAAGAAAGAAAGAAAGAAAGAAAGAAAGAAAGAAAGAAAGAAAGAAGACAGAATGAGAAGGGAGAAGGATTGGGAGTTCAAGGTTGGCTGTAAGGTTCAGAGTGAATTCAAGGTCAGCCTGGGATACCTGAGACCTTGTCTTCACAGATTAGAGGTTGACCTAAGAGGATGGGAAATGAAGGAATAACAGACACCAGCACAGAAAAGCTGGGATTGGGTGGGCTGTGGGCTATGAAGGGGACACACCAGCAGCAGCCCAGAAATTCAGCACGTTATTATATAGAGCACCAACCAGGAGGCAGGTTAGCTAATCTGGTAGGAGTTCTCTATAAGAGAGTGGCCTAGTTAGGGCTATGCTGCTGTGAACAGATACCATGACCAAGGCACTTCTTACAAGGATAACATTTAATTGGAACTGGCTTGCAGGTTCAGTCCATTATGATCAAGGCAGGAGCATGGCAGCATCCAGGCAGACACAATCAGGCAGAGCTGAGACTTCTATATCTTCATCTGAAGGCTGCTAGCAGGATACTGGCTTCCAGGCAGCTAGGATGCAGGTCTTTGGTTCTTTTTTTTTTTTTTTTTTTTTTTTTCCCCGGAGCTGGGGGACCGAACCCAGGGCCTTGCGCTTCCTAGGCAAGCGCTCTACCACTGAGCTAAATCCCCAACCCCTAGGATGCAGGTCTTAAAGCCCAGGCCCACAGTGACACACCTACTCCACCAAGGCCACACCTTCAAATAGTGCCACTCGGTGGGCCAAGCACATACAAACCGTCACAGAGAGCAATCTGAGGTTGCAGTGGGGCGAGGAAGTCCTGAGTGGCGGCTGGCATCTTTAATCCCAGCACTCTAAAGACATAGGCAGGTAGATCTCTGAGTTCAAGGTCACCCAGGTCTACAGAGTGAGTTCCAGGACAGCCAGGGCTACACAGAGAAACTCTGGAGAGAGAGAGAGAGAGAGAGAGAGAGAGAGAGAGAGAGAGAGAGATAGATTCAGAGAGAGAGAGAGAGAGAGAGAGAGAGACGCCCACAGCAACTTAATTCACAATGGGCCCTGTATTAGTAACACATACATATTATTAAAATTGATTATATATACATATATTAAAGGGGAATTTACTGCACTGGCTTATGAGGTGAAGTAAGGGTAGTCCAACAGTGGATGTTTTACGCTAAAGAGGCTGAGAACGCAGTAGTTTTTCATCGATGAAGCTCGAAGTCTCAGCGTCTTCAACCCAGCCCTGAAGCCGTGGGGGATTCCCAGAGAGCTGCTGGTCTTCAGCAAACGTTGGAAGCCCTGAGGAGTCGGCTCTAACACTGGTGAAGGGACGCTGCAACAGCAAGATAAAATGATTGCCCGCGAGAAGAAAGGCAAGTGAAGTTCAAAGCGTCCTTCTTCCACCGCCTCTTATCTGGACTGCCACAAGGTGTGGCCCGGATTTAGCATGTGTCCTTCCAGCATCGAATAACTGAATTACGAAAATCCATCACAGACGTGTTCAGGGTCTTCAGCCGATTGCAGATGCAGCCAAAATGACAACGGAGACGAGATATCAGACACCCCAACTGGAAACGACCAAAAGGTCTGCCAGTGGGGAAAAAACAAGGTTAGAGTATACGATAATGTTAAATTAGAAAAACCATGCAGCAGATAGAAACTTTAGGAAGAGAAAACAATGATTAACCTCAACCCCGGGTTCCCAACACTTAGAAGGCTGAGGCAGGAGGAATTAACAGGAGCGTCAGGTCGGCTTGGCCTACAAAACCAGTTGCAGAGTAGATAAACATTAAAAAAAAATGCTCTCCTGTAGAACTTAGTAGTCTAGCTTCACAAAATGTAGTGCCTAGGGGACTGACGAGATGGCTAAGAACACTTGCTCTTGCAGAGGACCCTGATTTGGTTCTCAGCCCCAGGCCCCCACATGGTGGCTCGTAACCATTTATAACTCCAGTTCAGGTCGTCTGGCATCCTCTTTGACCTCTCTGGGCTCCAGGCATGGACAAGATACACATGTATGCATGTAGGCAAGACACTCATACACATAAAACAAATAAATCTTTTTCAAAGTTTTTTTTTTTTTTTTTTACAGTGTGGTCCATAGGCCAGCATCTTTCCCACTAATGTTCCCTGGGAGCTCATTACAAACAGACTCTGGGCTACAGAAACCTCCCATAGTTATATGTAGCTGAGTTGCTGGAGTGTTTGGCTAGCATGCACAGATACACACATACATATAAAGAATAATATTTACAAAATACCATTCCAGGCATAGCAAGGGGAAGCTATAACCAAAGCTACATGGGGAACTGAGTCAGGAGGATCCACTGAAGGCAGCAGACGGTTGCTAGCCTAAGCAATGTAAGTAAACCTAATTTCCAACGAATAAATGGTCGAGATGAAACAGTTAACATGTATTTTGCTATCTGTATTTTTATAGCTTAAACAATAAAATACGCACTAAGTGGTGGTGATGGTGGCACATGCTTTTGATTCCAGCTCTTGGGACGTAAGGGCAAATGGATCTCTGTGAGTTTGAGGCCAACCTGGTCTAAAGAGTGAGTTCCAAGACAGCCAGGGCTGTCATATCTCAAAAAACTAAAAAAAAATAAAATAAAATATCTTGGGTCACTAATGTGTACCAAAAGTGACTGATAAAGACCGATAACGGTATCATAATAAACATCTTTGGTTTGATTTACTTTATCTTATTATTTTTAAAGACTCGTTTCTGTGTGTTTGCATTGTGTCTCTGTGTGCATGGCCCGGGAGCCGGAAGAGGGCACTGGATCTCCTGGAGCAGGAGTGAAAATGGCCTCCACAGGCTCATAAATTAGAGCGCTTGGCCCCAGCTGGGAAAACTGTTTGGAAAGCGAAGGTGTGGCCTTGTTGGAGGAGGTGTGTCACTGGGGGTGGGTACCCTGCCTGCCTGTCTGCTACCACACTCTCTACCATGGTGGTCCTGAACTCTAACCCTCTGGAACACGAAGCCCTGATAAACTCTTTCTCCCATAACTTGCCTTGGTCACCGTGTCTCTTTACAACACGAGAAAAGGAACCAAGACATGGAGTCACTGGCAATTCTAAGTCACCCAACATGGGGGCTGGAGCACAGTCTCCAGGCCTCTGCAAGAGCAGCCAGTGCTGTAACCACAGAACCATCCCGCCAGTGCCCTCCACCGCCTTAAAAATTTTGTTCTATTTTTC
Source organism: Rattus rattus (assembly GCF_011064425.1). Lineage (NCBI taxonomy): Eukaryota > Metazoa > Chordata > Mammalia > Rodentia > Muridae > Rattus > Rattus rattus. Next base: position 31,120,891 of record NC_046154.1, read on the forward strand.
TTTATGTTTGTTCTATTTTAGTTTTATTATATGCGGATATGCGAGGGTGGGTCGCTTCAGGCCAGAAGAGAGCACTGCATCCCCTTGAACTGGAGTTACAGGATGCCCGATGTGGATGCTAGGACCCAAATTCTGCAACAACAAATTTCGGCAGTAACAGCAGGCACTCTTAACCACTGAGTCATCTCTACAGTCCCCTCTTTGGTATATTTCAGTCCGTCGCAAGCATCTTCAGACACTGGGTGTCAATCCAGCTGCTGATTAAATTGAGATACAAAGTGCTGGGGTAAGCAAGACAAGCTATCTAACAATGACAGCTAGATGAGAAGTGGGAGACCTCTTGTCATGGTATCAGCTTGGCTAGGGAGCTGACTTAAGAGTGGTTTGGTTTGGGTTGGGTTGGGTTTTGTTTTTTTGAGGCAGGGTTTCTCTGTGTAGCCCTGGCTGTCCTAGAACTCACCATGGAGATCAAGCTGGCCTCAGACTCAGAGAGCAGCCTACCTCTGCTGCCCAAGTGCTGGGATTAAAGGTCTGAGTCATCACCATCCAGCTCAACAGGGACTTAAGGAGTAGCCATAGGTCTGATAGGCTGATGATGAGTTTGATGTTATGGGAGGGGGGCGGGGGAGGGTTTTGGAAGATGCACCACTGATCCTAAAGACCCAGGCAAGATGCTCTTTAATTCTGTAAATCTCTAAAACAAAGATCTTTCTTTCCCCAAACTCTTCTTGTCACTGATCCATTTGTTCACTTGCTGTTCCTGGCATGGGACACAATAAGCAAACTGGAGTGGAAGGCGGCCCTGAGAACCTCTTGCTGATCACCAACCTCTCAGCAGAGACAGAAGTGTCCTCAGTCTCCCCAAGTTGACTTATGTGCTCTTTTCTCAACGGGAACCAAAGGTTGCCATTTTTGTTTGTTTGTTTGTTTGGGTTGGTTTGGTTTTTCGAGACAGGTTTCTCTGTATAACAGAACCCCAGCTGCCCAGGAATTCACTGTGTAGACCAGGCGCTGGCCTTCAACTCACAGAGATCTGCCTGCCTCTGCCTCCCAAGTGCTGGGATTAAAGGTGTGCGCCGCCGTTCCCGGTTTGTTTGTTTGTTTCTTGTTTGTTTGTTTGTAAAGGTGGACTCTTTCAATTGGTTTCTGAGTCCTCCACTAACTCCAAGATATTTGGACTTTTCCTTGCCTTATAAAATAAAAAAGTGTTTCAACTCATTTTGTACTAGCTCTTAACAGAGCATTTTCCCCCTAATGATCCAGGGTGCCATTACTTTGAAGTGGTCTTAAAAGTTTCGAACTGGAGACAGAGTTCTCATTAATTACTCTAAACACTGTTGGAAGACCAAAGAGATACACCGTTCCCTATCATACATCAGAACTTAGGGAGAACATACACTATCAAGACCTTGTGTGTGGGGCGGGAGAGATGATGGACCAGAAGGCCTAAGTTCAGTTCCAGCATCCATTTCTAGGGGCTCACAACCATTTGTAACTGCAGCTCCAAGAGATCTGATGCCCTCTTCTTGTGGCACAAACCCACACAAGAGACTCAAATAAAAACAAAGAACGAATCTTTTTTTAAAAGGCCATGTGGTCTGTGCTGGCTTGGAGACACAAGACACTTACTACAATGAACTAGAGATCATAAGCGGATTTATATATGGAAACGGATTGACAGAGAGGGTGTAGCAGATAAGATAGGAACGGAGAAAATTGGCCACTGATTTGGAAAAAAAAAATTAATTGAATTCCGACTTCACACACACCAACTCCACTTGGATTGGATTAATTAATTAAAGGACAAGTATGAAGTTATTAATAGAAGTTATATTAATCTGGGTTTTGCAGAGAAACAGACCAGGAGAGGAAGAGGAGGAAGATAGATTTATTATAAGTGGTTGGCTCCCACGGTTATGGAAGCTTTGAAGTCTGGGGGTCTGTGTGAGGTAAGCTGGGGGCCCAAGAGGAGAACTGACCACCTTGTTCTAATCTGAGACCCAAATCAAGGGACAAAGTCCCAAAGACCACAAGGCAGTCAGGCAGAGAGAAAGAATTCTTTCCTTCTGTCATGAGAAAGCGACATCAGAAGCAGGCTTGTCTCTTTCTATCAGAATTCACTGAGTAACAGACAATGAGATTTCATCACCTCCGATTTGCCGCCACAGACCACAGGTTTCGTTTGATAGCTGTGGCCACTGGCCGTCACAGCTTCTTCCGTTCCAACCTTCACTTTTTAATTCTTATAAAATGACATTCATGTTTTTATGTATTTAGCTATTTATTTGTATGTGTGAGGATGTGTGGGTGCACTTGTCATAGATTGCTTGTGAGAGTCGGTTTTTTTTTTTTTTTTTTTTTTTCCTTTTCTATTTTTCGAGCTGGGGACCGAACCCAGGGCCTTTGCGCTTGCTAGGCAAGTGCTCTACCACTGAGCTAAATCCCCAACCCCCGGTTTTCTTCTTCTACAATGTGGGTTCTAGGAGTTGAACTTGGGTCATCCGGCTGTGTGGCCTACTAAGCCACCTTGCTGGCCCCTGATCCTAATACTTAATATGAACTCTCAAGTTACACATTACAGTTCACACACACACACACACACACACACACACACACACACACACACACCACTACACATCACATCATATCACAAAATATATGTCTTTATTCCCAGCACTGGAAAGCAGAGGCAGATGGATCTCTGAGTTTGAGGCCAGTCTGGTCTACAGAGCAAGTTCCGTCGGGACAGCTAGAACTGCACAGAGAAACCCTGGCTCAGAAAACCAAAGAAGAGGTGGGAGGGGGATTTGAAGAGTTTACAGGGTTCAAAGAGAGCGAACTGGAACAAGAGCTTACGTGGGCGCAGCGTGGATACAGGTGATAACATGAAATGTTCACGTAAGAACCTGGCCACAGAGTTTCAGCACCTGAGCTGGTTCTAAGCAGAATTGGCTCAAGGCACTGATGCTGTTGTAAAAATATAAAAAATAAAAAAGTGGTTGGGGATTTAGCTCAGTGGTAGAGCGCTTGCCTAGGAAGCGCAAGGCCCTGGGTTCGGTCCCCAGCTCTGAAAAAAAAGAGCCAAAAAAATAAATAAATAAATAAATAAAATAAAAAAGTATGGTTGTCTTTTACCTCGCTGGGTTCAGCACTAGTGCCCCAAGATATCTGCTGGATATCATGGCAGAAACACATCCCAACTCCATGACGGCCCAGTGTCTCTTGCCGCCGCACACTTTCCTACACTCAAACTGTCACATACACAACACAATAATCTTTGACCCAATTGATAAGATATAATTGCCCACTTAATCATACAAAGCCCGGTGCCATCCATCCCTTAAGAACATTGATAACAACCTGTAAATACACAGAGCGGAATCTTAACGTCAGCCTCCATCGTCCTGCCACGGCTTCTCTCCCTCTCCCTCCTCTCTCCTCCTTTCCGTTCCAGTCTCCTCTTCTTCCTTCAAACTTCTCTCCCGCCCATCCTTCCTTCTCCTCCAATGACAGGCCTCCTTCAATCCCGTACCTGCCCGTCATCTTACAAATTCAATGGGGAGAAGGTTCTGGTGAAGTCACCTGAGTCCTGAGTACGTGGCTAGGCAGCTGTCCTTGGAACATCGGAATTAGCATCAAAATACAAATAACTCCAGGGCAAACCACAACACACTGAGTCAGATCCTTATGAACAGCAATTCAAACGGGCTGTGTCAAACGGGAACACGCTAAGTAGTATGGGAATGAGACGGAGGTTGGGGGACAGGCTGAAGTCTTCCCCAGTATTGGGTGTGTATGCATCAGAAGAGTTAGGTGTCTCCTTTCACATAAAAATCAATCATTGGTCTAGTGTGTTTGGTAAGTTCACAGGCCGGGTTTTCTGATAGGGTTTTACATGCCTGTGTGCCCATGGGTCTTAGATTGCATTGTATTGCTGTAATGAGACACCCCGACCAAGGAAATTCTTATAAAGGCAAACATTTAATTGGATCTGACTTACAGTTCAGAGGTTTAGTCCATTATCATCATAGTGGGGAGCATCCAGGAAGTTGTGGGGCTGGAGGAGCTGAGAGTTCTACATCTTCATCCAAAGGCAAACAGGAGAAGATTGACTTCCAGTCAAAGATGAGAGTTTTAAAGCCCATGCCCACAGTGGCACATTTCCTCTAACAAGGCCACACCTACTCTAAGAAGGTCACACCTCCAAATAGTGCAACTCCCACGGGCTAAGCTTTTCAAACCACTACACCGTGCATTCCTGGTTTGATCTGGTAAGTTTATAGATGGTGGTGTTTTATTTGCATAGATAACTTAGCAGCCTGTGCCTTATGGTTTGTGCTGGGCACGTGCTCAGGGCTTTACTTGCACAAAGAGGTGGAATCTTTGCCTCAGCGTTCAGGACTACATTGCAGCAAATTGTTGCTTTGTAAACGGCCAGTACAAGGCACACCCAAAAGCTGTCCACTGTTCTCTACAAGCCGGTGTAGCATACAGAGACCATGGCCTGATCTTACACCTCCTCAGCCTTCAATAGACTAGTCAGACCGTCCAAGTGAGAAGGGCAAGCTTCCAGTCCACGACTTAAATGGTAACCTCACAAGAAACACTCTCTCAGACACACCCAGAAACACTAGCCAACTGAGTATTTGGGCACACTGAAGCCCAGTTAAGTTGGCAGATAGCATGATCCATCTGTGTTAGATAGGGTTTCTATTGCTGCAATAAAAACACCCTAACCAAAAGCAGCAGGGGAATGGGGGGTACATGTTCAGCTCACAGTTCCACATCACAGTCCATCACTGAAGAAGTCAAGGCAGGAAGTCAAACAGGGCAGGGCCCTGGAGGCAGGAGCCGATGCAGAGGGCGTGGATGGGTGCTGCTTACTGGCTTGCTCCGTGTGACTTGTTCACACGGTTCTCTTATAGAAGCCAGGACCACCTGCCCAGAGGTGGCATCTGCTAACACATGAATCACCACTCAAAAAAAAAAATGTACCACAGGCCAACTGATGGTGGCCTTTTCTCAGTTGAGGTTCCCTCTTCTAAAATGACTTTAGCTTGTGGCACGTTGGCATAAATCCAGCCAGCGCATTGTAGAACTATAAGTAGTTTTGGTTTGGGGTTTGTTTGTTTGCTTACTTTTGGTTTGTTGTTGTTTTGTTTTGTTTTGTTTTGTTTTAAGAGCTGAGGCCTTGAAGGCCAGGCATGGTGCATGCCTTTAATCTCAAGACTTGAGAGACAGAGGTAGGGAGATCTCTGTGAATTCAGTCAGCCTGGTCTAAGAGCAAGTTCCAGAGCAGCCAGGGCTATGTAAAAGACCCTATGTTAAAAAGAAGAAGGAGGAGGAGGAGGAGGAGGAGGAGGAGGAGGAGGAGGAGGAGGAGGAGGAGGAGGAGGAGGAGGAGGAGGAGGAGAAGAGGAAGAAGAAGAAGAAGAAGAAGAAGAAGAAGAAGAAGAAGAAGAAGAAGAAGAAGAAGAAGAAGAAGAAGAAGGAAAAAGAGAAAGAGAGAAAGCAAAAACACAAGCTTTGAATTAGGAGATCCTGTCACACATGTAGCTGGCTAAGAATTGATATTAAGGATTCTTTTAATCCATCTACATGAGCTCATTAAAGACAATTTTAAGCTATAACCAGGTAGGGAAAAGAGAGTGAGCAGAGAACCTTACAGGCAGAATGTTTGAATGCCGTGCACATGGAAATGAGTTCAAATCCATCAGTGTCCTGTGCCTGTCAAGAACAGAGCTTGGGCACCGGCACCGTGTACACCTACTGGAGTGGTGCAGAATTTTAAAGATCTGAGTTGTATTTTGATTATGTGTGTGCGTGTATATCTGTGTTTGGTCAATGAGTGCAGTGCCTGCAGAGGCCAGAAGAGGGCATCCGATCCCCGGGAGGTGGATTTACAGGTGGTTGTGAGCTGCAGAGAACTGAATTCCAGTCCTCCAGGAGAGAACTCTCTTAACGGCCATTTCCAGCCCTAGACTGGCAAATTTCTTTACTTTTGACAATTCTAAGCGTTAGATAACGTGTGAGCCAACTGGATTTTGTATATATTTCTGGCAAAGGGATGAATGAGAGCAATTGTTTTCCTTAATTTTAAAAAGTATTATTACTATTACTATTATCATTAATGTGTGTCTGTGCTTCAACATTATAACAAGACTGCAAAATCAAAGATGAAAACAGGCACTTAAGGGGTTGGGGATTTGGCTCAGTGGTAGAGTGCTTGCCTAGCAAGCGCAAGGCCCTGGGTTTGGTCCCCAGCTCCGAAAAAAAAGGAAAAAAAAACAGGCACTTAGAGTCTCCATAGGGGGCTGGAGAGATGGCCCAGTGGTTAAGAGCACCAACTGCTCATCCAGAGGTCCTGAGTTCAGTTCCCAGCAACCACATGCTGGCTCACAACCATCTGTAATGGGATCTGATGCCCTCTCTGGTGTGTCTGAAAACAGTGAAAGTGTACTCATATACATTAAATAAATAAATAAATCTTTTTTAAAAAGAATCTCTGTAGGATAAAGAGACAGCTCAGCATTTAAGAGCATTTTTTTTCTCTTTCAGAGAATTTGAGTTCAAATTCCAGCACCTATGTGAGGCACCTCACGACTGACTATAATTATAGTTTCAGATGACTTAATGCCCTCTTCTGGTCCCTGATGGCACCAACAGATATATACATATACATGAAATAAGTAAATAAAATAAATAAAGCTTTAAAAAAAATACCCAGTGGCACAAGCCTTTAATTTTAATCCCAGCGCTTGGGAGGCAGAGGCAGGTGGATCTCTGTGAGGTTGAGGTGAACATGGATGGTCTATATATAAAATTCTGGGCCAACCAGAGCTGCACAGTGAAAGAAAAACCAGAGGGACCACAGAGAACAGCTAACCAGCTTACCCCCAGGGCATGGTGCCCTGGGTTCTATCTTCTGTGCCACAAACCCAACAAAAACCAAACTAGAGAACAGGTGGCTCTTTCAAGAATGGAGGTCAGGCGTGGTGCCGCAAGCCTTCAATCCCAGCACTCTGGAGGCAGACCCAGGCAGATTGCTATGAGTTTGAGGCCAGCCTGGTCTTATGTAATGTTTTGTTGTTGTTGTTGTTTTGTTTGTTTGTTTTTTTCCGGAGCTGGGGACCGAACCCAGGGCCTTGTGCTTGCTAGGCAATCGCTCTACCACTGAGCTAAATCCCCAACCCCAAGGTCTTATATAATGTAAGCTGAGTCCGGGCTACCCAGTGACACCCTGTCTCAAAAATGAAGAGGGGGGGGTGGGGGGAAGAAGAAAAAGAACTTGAAAAAAAAAGCCAGAAAACTGGCTTAATAAAGCAGTGAAGGAATCCAGAGGGCAGTGGAAGTGTGTGTGTGTGTGTGTGTGTGTGTGTGTAGTTGTTTTAATTTTTCCTTGGAGAAAGCCACCAGACTTACTATTTTGCACAGCAAAGGATTATTTTTATTTACCCAGAGTTCTGTACTGTTTGTCCTGTTTTGCTTTTCTTTTTGTCTTAGTGGGGTTCTCAATACGTAACCCAGGCTGTCCTCAAACTTGAAAAGATCCTCCTTCCTCAACCTCCCTAACTGTGGAATTACAGGTCCGTCCTAACACGCTTGGCCTGTTTCTCATTACTTTCTGCATCACGGACCTTCAGTTTTCTTCTTTTGTTTTGGTTGAGATAGGGTTTTATTGTTGTTTGAGGCAGGCTCTCTTGTAGCCCAGGCTGTCCTTAAACTTGATATATAAGCTCATAACGGCCTTGAGCTTCCGATCCTCCTGATTCCACTCTCCAAGCATTAGGATGTGCACCGCTGTGCCCAGCCATAGACCTTCACTCTGAGAAATGTTTTTATAAAATCTCTCAAAGCTAACCAGAAACCTAACTAGGAACCTCAGATATTACTGGTTAATTAAGACGATTTGCACGCGCTTAAATGCAACTAAATCTCAGGAACTTAAGGCGCTGAATTTTGCAAGCAGGAAAGATGCGGAGTGTTTAGACCACTGTTACCTGAGCCAGCACCGTGCCGGCTTAGGACTCAATAGCTCGGGGAAGAGAAACTGCCCAGCCCTGGCAGCTGACTTCCCGTCGCTGCCATGTGCCATTGTTAGTGGAATTGAAACACTGCTGCTTTGGTTTGATGCCCGAGATTAAAGTTATCTCTTGTGAAATGGAAAGAATACTTTTTCTGTGCCGTGCTCGGTTGGAGAGGTCCCAGAGTAAAATTGCTTGAGCCGTTAGTTACATTGTTCTTTTGCTCAATGCCATGGACATCCAGGCAGGGGCTCCGTAACCTCAGGCCCTAATGATTCCGGAGAGTCATCCTCCTGCTGAAAGTCCATTCCCGCTGATGTTATCATCGATGCTACCACCAGGAACCAGCGAAGCAGGAACTCGGCTGCGCTACATGCTGGAGGAGCTGCAATTCAGCTACAGCCCGAAGGCCACAGAACTTGGACACCCCACTGCAGAAAGTCCTTGGCAATGAGAGAGTGACTCCTGGAGCTGTGTAATGGATGAAAGGAGTCACAGCAAGGCTAACAGATTCCCCCCGTGATGTTTTGAGACCCATCATTGAATTCTTCCGGTGCAAAATCATAACCCAAGTCTCTCGGGATACACACCTGCCAACAGATGTGAGACTGGAGTTAGCTTCAGGCTCATCACTGTGCTTTGTACCCAGAATCAGTCGTCTGGGAACTATTGACAGAGTTGGTCCATGAGTCCCGCCCCTTTCAGGCATAGCTGAGTTCTCCTCAGTGGCTTTTAGAATCCTCTGTGCCATTTACCCTGATCCATCTGCAATATCTATCTGTGTCTAAAGAAGAGTTCAGGACTTCTCTTTGGAGTCCTTCAAGACCCGGATAAATCCCTAGATATAAATGGATCCAAAGGAAGGAGCATTCATCTAACTTCTCTCAGAAAGACCAGAAGGAACCGAGCCCTAATGTGTGCCTAAGCATGCCTTTCTGATACATTTATAGTACCTGAAAGCAGTTCTTAAAGATAACTTTAAATTTTCAATTAAACTTAAATAATTTATTGAATTGCAGCTCCACTGTCAGTGCATATGTGGACATACATCTCTAGATTGCGGCACACGCTTACAATCCCAGCAGTAGGGAGTCTGAGGCAAGGTCATGAGTTCAAGGCCAGCCTTGGCTACAAAGTGAATTTGGATGAGACAGTGTCTCAGATGTCTGTGGCCTGCTGACAGGAGTCTGAGTTCTGGGACCCACAAGGTAGAGAGAACGAACTTCTTCTGAAAGTTGAACTCTGACCTGTACATGGGTGACATGGCATGTGTGCAAGAGTAAACACACACACACACACACACACACACACACACACACACACACACAAATAAATAAATAAATAAATCTTATTTTTTAATTTAATATGTGACTTGCAAGGCAGTAGATCTCTGTATTATATGATTATATTTTTATAACTATATTATATAATTATATAATAGATCACTCTATTTGCAAGACCACCTCAGATCCCCATGTTAAGTGAAATGAGCCAGACCCAGGAAGGCACATGTCACATGTTACTCTTGATACATGGAATCTAGGAAGAGCTAACAAAGGCTGGACTACTCTGTAGCTGTCCATTGTGTCCCTTTGATCTATAATGTAACTGACTCTGATCTTTCTTTGTTGTTGTTTTGTCTGGATGATGTCTGTTGATGAAAGTGGAGTACTGCAGTCCCTTTCTCCAGCACTGTATTGGACTTGTCTCTCCCTTTATGTCTTTGTGGCATTTAATTTTTGAAATTGAGTGTAGTAACCTTGTGTGTGTATTTATACTTGCTTTCTCTTCTTGCTGAATTGTTCTCTGTCTCAGTACATAGTGAGCTTCTTTGTGTCTCCTGGGTAATTTTGGCTTGAGCCTCTTTTTCTTGGATAAATCATAGCTCCTCTTACTTCCATTGAGATTCTGATTCTGTGGAATGTGGTTTTCCATGCTTTTACTTGCTGTCTCTGTGTCTTTTCTGGTGAGGTGAGTTTCTTGCAGGCAGTGAACAGTTGCATTTTATTTTTAAATCTAGTTATCCAGTTAGCATTTTTGAATTGCAGAATTATGACCCAATTTTATTCAAGGTTATTATTAAAAGGTATATAGTAGTTGTTGAATAAAATGCAAGCAATTGTTTTTAAATTTGATCAGATCAATGTTATATCTTTCTTTAATTTTTAAAAAATTTATTATAAGCACTGGCTGCTCTTCCAGAGGGTTCAATTCCCAGCACCCACATGGTGGCTCACAATTGTCTATAACTCCAATTCCAGGGGAACAAAGCCCTCTTCTGGCTTCTGAGGGCATCAGGCATGCATATGGTACATGCAGGCAAAACACTCACAGACATAAAATAAGAAAAACTGTTTTTAAAGATTTATTTATTTTTCTGTGTATGAGTATTTTGCTGCTATGTATGTCTGTGCACTATGTGTGTTCCTGGTGCCCATAGAGGCCAGAAATGGGCATCAGATCCCCTGGAACCAGAGTTATAGATGGTTATGAACTGCCATGTGGATTCTGGGAAGCTAACAGGTCTCCTGGAAGAGCAGCCAGTGCTCTTAACCTCTGAGCCATCTCTCCAGCCTCTTCTTTTTTTAATTAAAAAATATTTTTTTTTATTTTTTAGTGTGTGTGTGTATATGTGTGTGTTTGACAGAGAGAGAGAGAGACAGAGTCAGAGACAGAGACAGAGACAGAGATTTTGCACATGCAACAGTGCTCATGAAGAAGACAAAGAAAAGATTGTATGAGTCAATTCTCTCCTTCTACCATGTAGACTTCAAGTATCAGACTCAGGTCACCAGGCTTGGTGGCAAACTCCTCTACCCACTGAGCTACCTGACCAGCCCCTAATATTGTTCCTTGAGAACGGTTAGTTCATTTATCCTTGCTTTAAATGCTGATGTCTATTTTGGCTTAAACCTACCATCTTGCTATTTGTTTTCTTTTTTAAAAGATATTTATTTATTTCTATTTTATATGTTTGAATGAGTGCCTGAATGTAAACAGATGTACTTCATGGTGTGAGGAGCTAGACAAGGGTACCAGAGCCCCGGGAACTGGAGTTACAGATGGCTGTGAGCCGCCGTGTAGGTGCCGGGGACTGAGCTTGTCTCTACTCAAGCAGTATCTGCTCTTGACCACTGACAATCCCTCCAGCCCTGATTGCTTTTGCTTTCTAGTTCCTTGTCTTATGAATCTCCCCCACGTCTACACCATGTGCCTTTTTTTTTTTTTTTTTTTTTTTTTGAGATAAGGCCCCTCCACATAGCCATGGTTGACCTGGAACTCACTATGTAGATGGTGTTGACCTCAAAGTCACAGAGATCACCCGCTCTGCCTCCCAAGTGCTGGGATCAAAGCACCCAAAGCGTGTGCTACCGGGCTTGGCCTTTATGTCTATGACTTGGTAATACTTGGATTACCACCCTTACTCTTTGTGCTTCTAGCTTTTTGTTCTATGTTCTTCTATAATTATCTCTACGTTTGACTGAGAGATTGCAATATGCATTTTTATTTGATTTTGATGTTTTGAAATAGAATTTGCAGCATAATCCAGTCTGGCTTCAAACTTTTGATCCTCCTGCTTCAGCCCCTCAATTTTTTTTTTTCTTTTCTTTTTTTTCGGAGCTGGGGACCGAACCCAGGGCCTTGTGCTTGCTAGGCAAGTGCTCTACCACTGAGCCAAATCCCCAACCCCAATTTTTTTTTTTTTAAGAGAAACATTGTTGTTTAATGGTAAAGCCCAGCACACTCCAGCACACTCCAGCACCAGGACTGGCATGGAGTTAGAGCAACAGGGACGGCTGGGTGACCCCATGGAGCCTCACGCAGTGAAGAAAATGAGGAAGGCAACGATCAAACCAAAGAGCCCCATGGCCTCAGATAGGGCAGAGCCCAGGATGGCATAGGAGAAGAAGTGCTGCTTGAGAGATGGGTTCCTGGCATAGCCAATAGTCAAGCTACCAAACACTGTGCCAATGCCAGCCCCTGACCCAGCCACACTAACTGTGGCAGCCCCAGCACCAATAAACCTGGTTGCTGCATCAGTGTCCCGGGAAATAACACTGGTCTGGAATTCCCATCTGGCCACCTGGAGAGGGGAGCTGCTGTAGGAAGGCTGTTTAGATGGGGACTCTGGTCTACTCAGGAGGGAAGCAGACACAGGCCTGATTAGACCCCTGGCACAGGAATGAATCAGAACTAGAGACATGATCAGTGCCTTGGTGGTCTGCATTTTTCTGTTTTTAATTATAATTTTATTTTTCTTGGATATTTTATGTATTTACATTTCAAATGTTATCCCCTTCCCCCCCCTCCCATATCGCCTCCCTCCTCCCCTGCTTCTATGAGGACGCTCCCACTCCCACCCACCCACTCCAACCTCAACGCCCTGGCATTACCCTACGCAAGCCTTCACAGGACCAAGGGCTTTTCCTCCCACTGATGCTGGACAACGCCATCCTTTGCTACATATGTGGCTGGAGTCATGGGCCCCTCCATGTGTACTCATTGGTTGATGGTTTAGTCCTTGGGAACTCTGGTGGGGTTTGGTTGGTTGATATTGTTATTCTTCCTATGAGGTTGCAAAACCCCTTCAGCTCCTTCAGTCTTTTCTCTAACTCCTCCATTGGGGTCTCCTTGACCAATGGTTACCTGCGACCATCTTTATCTGTATCAGTAGGGCTCCGGCAGAGCCTCTCAGGAGACACCCATATCTGACTCCTGTCGGCAAGCCCTTCTTGGCATCAGCAATAGTGACTGGGTTTGGTGGCTGCCTATGGGATGGATCCCCAAGTGGGGCAGTCTCTGGATGGCCTTTTCTTCAGTTCCTGCTCCACTCTTTGTCCCTGTTATTTCCTCCCGTGAGTATTTTGTTCTCCCTTCTAAGAAGGATTGAAGAACCCACATTTTGGTCTTCCTTCTTCTTGGGCTTCATATGATCTGTGAATTTTTTTCTTAGGTAGTCCAAGCTTTTGGGCTAATAACAACCTGCTCGGCCCATAGCACACTCCCCTCTCAAGGTGACTGACTCTGCTTCCTCTTCTTTTTTTCAATTTTTTTTTTTTTTTTTTTTTTTTCGGAGCTGGGGACCCGAACCCAGGGCCTTGCGCTTCCCTAGGCAGCGCTCTACCACTGAGCTAAATCCCCAACCCCTGCTTCCTCTTCTTCTTCTTTTTTTTTTTTTTTGGTTCTTTTTTTTTTTTGAGCTGGGGGACCTAACCCAGGGCCTTGCGCTTCCCTAGGCAAGCGCTCTACCACTGAGCTAAACTCCCCAATCCCCTGCTTCCTCTTCTTATTCTCTGTCTCTGTCTCTGTCTCTGTCTCTGTCTGTCTGTCTGTCTGTCTGTCTCTCTCTGTCTCTGTGTCTCTCTCTGTCTCTGTGTCTCTCTCTGTCTCTGTCTCTCTCTCTCTGTGTGTGTCTGTCTGTCTGTCTCTGAATTTTACAGACTGAAAGTACATCATTGTCCCACCCCACACAGCTTGGTCCTGGAAACCTGACTGGGTGCTGTGAGGGAATGAAGACAAGACAGACATACAGACACGTGTAAAGAAAAACTGGGATCAGATAGGCTGTGCACGCTCTGCTTCACAGAGCTTCAGCTACCCCGATAACGAGCTCATCAGAACCTTAGCGTCTTTTCTGTGTACAGCAAGGAAGGCAGGGCTGGCTAGATCTCTCAGTAGATCTCTCAGTAGATCTCGGTAGATCTCTCAGTCTGAACAGTCAGTCTCGGGCTGTGAACGTGGAGGTGGCTGTGGTTGCTAGTTTTTGCAGACATTTCCATTTTTCCAACTTGAACAAGAGCAAGGCTTTGCTAGCTAAAGCCTCGATCCTTGGCACGGCCATGGCCATGTTAGACAGTGCACACTCAGTCTACAGTAGACACTCAGTCTGCTCTTTCTGCCTTCGCTCAGAGTTCCTCAGCTCAACACACACACACACACACAGACACACACACACACACACACACACACACACACACACGTGACTGCACACATTCTCATAGTGAGTTGTGTCCACCATGCTTTGGGGCAGCATTTTTCATGGGCAAACCTAAGGATGAAAAGATCACTCATGACCTAAGCAGAAAATTTCCAGAATAATCTCAGAATGGGGTCCGGTCCCCTTTTCTGACCCTATCAGTGGCTTCTGGGTCATCAAGCTTCGGGTGGATGAAAACCAAGCCCTCAACACCAATGACATGGAGAAGCTCTTTCATTGTCACAAGGGACCATTCAAGGTCATTTCTATTTCAGTGTCATAAATAATTTAGGGCACTTTGATATGTAAAGGAAGACCAAAGGACAAATGACCCATGTGTTGCATTCTGTTGTTTATTTACTGCTTTTGTTGTTGCTGTGGCGTGATTTTTTTTAAAAGGCTCTCACTGTGTAGACCCCATTTGCTATGTAGACCAGACCAGCCTTGAACTTGCAATGATTCTTCTCCCTCAGGCTCCTGAATACAGGATTACAGACAGCCTCCGTCACCATATCCAGCCAAGTTCTAGTTTCTCAAACATTTTTATTACTTTTACTAGTAAATTTTACACCGACTGGATTCTTTTTTAAGATTTACTTATTTTATATATGTGAGTACACTGTCTTCAGACACACCAGAAGAGGGCATTGGATTCTCCTCTACAGATTGGATTCCCATTACAGATGGTTGTGAGCCACCATGTGGTTGCTGGGAATTGAAATCAGGACCTCTGGAAGAGCAACCAGTGTGCTTAACCACTGAGCTATCTCTCCAGCCTTGCCAACTGGATTTTAAAATGTCTCTTCAGAATCGTTTTATTTCCTTCGTCCTAAGTCAGTCTGACTGTGAACTCTTGCAGGTCACATGTTAGCTAAAAACCAACCAGAGATGAGAACTCTGAATGATCCCATTTTCTGAGAAAGCAGAAAGAGGAAACGTGCCACTCCTCAGGAACCATTGACCCTTTTGTTGAGACAGTATATCCGTGACTTAGAACTTGCCAAGTAGGCCAGGCTGGCTGGCTATCAAACCCCAGAGATCTGTCTGTTCCCATCTCCCCAGTTCTGGTATTTATTACAAGCATGCCTCACCAACCCTGGCTTTCTTGACATGGGTCCTGACAGTCTAACCAAGGTCTTGTAATTCCAAGTTACAGAGACGAATGAGTCATCTTTCCAGCACACACACACACACACACATACACACACACACACACACACACACACACACACACATGCCTTTTCATGCTGGGGATCAAACTCAGTGTCTTGCACATGCTCAGTGAGAACTACTGAACTACATTCCCAATCCTGGACCCTCCGTTTAAAAATATCCTCTGGGCACGCCTGTTAGGGAAGAATATAAGCTGGGGGCCCTGTTTGCTTAAACCTGTCTCATCTTGTGTTGACAACAGGCTTTTCAGAATGGCCACTCCCCTGAATTGGCTTGAGGAAGATTTTTTTTTTTTTAGCACAGCCTTTTGTTTTAGTTAAAATTCACAGTGCACAAGATAAATTACAGTGCAGAATCTCAAACGTCTCCACTTCTGACATCTGTGCTGATAATTAGTTTCTCCTTTTTGTTACATTCCATTGTCTCTGTTTCATTTGAAAAAAAAAAAGAGTATATAAATGTAAAAACACCTTACCTACCCAGATTCCCATCCCAACACCCTGATGTATAAATTCATGCTCGTCCTGAGCCTGTGACCAGATCTTAACTGGCATGGCCTATTGCTTGATACTGTGAACACTCTGAATTCTATTTATGTATGTACGTGTGTATGTATGTATGTATGTATGTATGTATGTATGCATGTCCAGTTTTTCAATACAGGGTTTCCTGGTTTCACAGGGTTTGTTTTTTTCTGTGTAGCCTTGGATGCCCTGGAACTTTGGAACCAAAGATCAGGCTGGCCTTGAACCCACAGAGACCCACCTGCCTCTGCCTCCCGAGTGCTGTCATTACGGGTGTGCACCACCACTGCCCGGCCATTCATCAGTGTAGTAACAAACAAATCTTCCAGAAGATTAAAAATTAAAAAGGAAATTTAAAAGAAGTCTTCGGGACAATGAACATTTGACCCTCAAACGTTAGTTCCATCAGAGCTCCTGGGGCTACTGCCCAAGCACTAACTGAGAGGCCTGATGAATGCTGACTCTTCTGCAGCTAGGAAAGAACCTGGACTTGTGATGGCCAAGCACTGCAAAGGGCTCTGGTGAGGCATGGTGGGGCTGAGTTTTACCCCAGGTCTCTCACTTCTAGATACTGTACTCTAATCCATATGTGTTCCAGGTCTTTGCCATGACTTCATTTCCCAGAAGAACTTGCAATCCAAACAAAAACACTTGAACTAAATGGAATATTAGACTTTTTCTAATTACATATAATATTTAACATATTATATATAATATTTTTTCTTAGCTGAAATTTTACAGTTAGTTTCTTGCTATGGCTTGCCCCTGACCTAGAAACAGTGACTAATCTTTGAATTGAACTTTAAGGGAGGCTATTCTTTTTTTTATTAGTCATTTTATTCATTTACATTTCAAATGTTGTTCCCATTCCTGGTCTCCCCTCTGCATTCCCCCCATCCCATTCCTGCTCCCTTTTGCCTCTATGAGGGTTCTCCTCCACTCACCCACTCACCCAGTCCTGCTTCACTGCTCTAGCATCCCCCTATGCTGGGGCATTAAACCTCCACAGGACCAAGGGCCTCCCTCCCATTGATGTCCAACAAGGCCTTCCTGGCTACGTATGTATCTGGAGCTATGGAGATGTATACTCTTTGGTTGTGGTTTGGTCTCTGGGAGCTCTGGGTGGTCCAGTTAGCTGATATTGTTCTTCCTGTGGGGTTGCCATCCCTTCAGCTCCTTCAGTCCTTCCCCTCGCTCTTCCATTGGGGTCCCTGGATTTGGTCTGATGTTTGGCTGTGGGTATCTGCATCTGTATTGGTCAGGGGTGCTGGTAGAACCTCCCAGAGAACAGCCATACCCAGCTAAGAGAGCCTACTGTACCTCTGTTTTTTCTCGAACACTCCAGGACAGAGCCCTGACAGTCTACAGTACAGCTAAGGAAGGTATCTGACCACTCAGAATGTTAGTTTTTTTGGTTTTTTGGGTTTTTTGGGTTTTTTGCTTCCATTGGTACTGAATGCTAACGATTCCTTCTTCCCAGCTAGTTCAGATGAAAATTTATAATGCAACCTGTCATAGTGATACTCCTTTATTCCCAGCACTTGGGAGACAGAAGCAGGAGGATCTGTTGCGGTAAAAAATAAAAAAGAGGGCAGAACCGGATCCTGCCAGTACCCTAAGGGTCAGTCACTCTCTCCCTAATTCCAGCTCCAGGGGGCCATTGGAAGGTAGCGCTAATTTATCTCAGCAGGTGCCACGCTGCCCCCAAGTACTCTCTGACCCAGATGGGTCGCTGCCATGCCAGTTTCATACAGAGACTGCCTCTCTCAAGGCTCTCTTACTGTGGATTCTCTTCACATTTCCAGCATCCGCCCCCTGATCCCAGGAGCGGCTACCCTCTCATAACTCTCACCACTGCTCTGTTTACACTCCCAACATCCACTCCCTAATAGTTATTTATGGTTAAAAAAAAAAAAACTCCCAGCAACCTGTTAAAAACAACATTCAACAAACTGCAACCCAACAATCAGATTTCTATGTTAAATTCTCAACCCACAGTACATCCACACAATAAACTCACAACCAACTGAGAAGGATGTAAACCGCCCACCCAGATAAGATAAACTTGCCTACAGAAATCCATCCCAGCTACCTTAGCAATTCAAGACCACCCAAGTCTGGGTCATCCTTCCCCCATCTCCACCTTGATTCTCCTTCCTTCCCCTTTTCTCCTGCCTTATTTTTTGTCCCTGCCTTGTTTTTTTACTGTCCAATCATGGCCTTGACCTAACTTGGGCCAGCCCTCACCTGCATATTGACATCAACTTACAAGGATCTCTGTGAGCTCAAGGCCAGCCTCGATAGTCTACATAGCCAGTTCCAGGCCAGCCAGGACTACATAGAGAGACTCTATCTCAATTTTTTAAAAACTTTTATAATGAAACAAATTATCCATATTTACTGATTGATAGATTTGCCTCCAGCAAGAGGTCAGTTAGCTTGTTATACACTGCATTATTATTATTATTATTATTATTATTATTATTATGTTATTTTTAGTGTGCGTGTATTCGTGTGTATATGTATGTTTGTGCCTTTGCATGCACACGTTGCAGCACATGTGTAGAGGACATGTGTGTCAGAGGACACCTTGGATGAATCAGGTCTTTCCTTTCACTGTGTAAATCCCAGAAGTCAAACTCAGGCTCTCAGGCTTGATAGCAAGTGCCTTTACGTGCTGAGCCATCTTGTCAGCCCTGATTTGTTTTTTGAGACAGGATTTCACGTAGCCCAGGCTATCCTCTGATCTGGTCATTGTGACAGGGAGGACCAGAAGATGAGAAATGAAGGAGACAGGAGAGTTTAGGTTCAGAAGGCCATGCACATGGTGGTGGCTCACGCACGCAAGTTTATTAAGAAATGCAGCATCTTATATACGGTTTTCAGGAGAAATGGGACAGAAATGGCAGAACACTATCATACCATGAGACGGAGTCAGCAGGAAGCTAATCAAGCCATGCTGCACGAAGGGAACAAAGGGCTTCTCAAGTGCGTCACAGGCCGCACACAGCAGCCTCAGGACTGGTACCCATAATCCTTTGCGGGAAGAGTTGGGTTAACAGGATCTGAAGTTGAAGCTGCCCCAAGGCTCGCCTGGCCCCATGCCTTTACTGGGGAGCTTCCAGCCCTTGTCAAGTATGTTCATGGTTTTAGACAAGGAACAAACTGCACCCCTCCTCCATACATCAGGCCTGAGGGAAAGCCTTGGGTCAGCCTGGCTCCCACTCGGCATCAAACCAAAGGTGGCGTTGAACTTCTGATGCTCCTGCTTCCACCTCCTAAGTGCTAGGGTATGAACATGCATCCCATCCCAGAAAGGTTAGTTGATTCATTTGTCCTTTCTTTTTCTTTCCCTCCCTCCCTCCTTCCCTTCCTCTCTCTTTGCCTCCTTCCTTCCTTCCTTCCTTCCTTCCTTCCTTCCTTCCTTCCTTCCTTCCTTCCTTCCTTTTCCACTCCTCATACTGGGGATTGAAGGCTTTGCACACACTCGGCAAGCATGCTATCACTGAGCTGAATCCTCTTACTTGCTAACCTCAATACATAGGGTAAATTTTGTGTGTGTGTGTGTGTGTGTGTGTGTGTGTGTGTGTGTATAATATAACTAGGATAAATTATACAAGAGTTAATTATATTTATTGCCCATTACCCTGTAATAAAAGAATCCTGCCAAACTTATATTCTCTGTAGTTCTCAGGCCATTTGATTCACCTCCATGAATTCCTATTCTCTTTTAAAAGTATTTATTTCACTCATTTGCCCATGTTTTCTTTGATCATTTTAATTAATTTATAGTCATTTGGAGCCCTAGCCTTCTCACTCCAATAGCAGCACCATTGTTGGGTCTGTTTATATTGTCTGTTTATTCTCTTGATTTTCAGCCCCATTTTCTTAGTTGTTTGTATACTCAAAGACTCTGATCTCCATCATATAGTACTCACGTGATACAGGGCTGGCTTTGCAAGCATGAAGACCTGAGTTCCAATCCCCAGCACCTCTTTAAAAAGCCAAGTATGGCGGCAGTTCCTGTAATCCCAGGGCTGGAGAAGAGGAGGTGAGATGATCCCTTAGGCTTTCTGGCAGCCAGTGGAGCCAATCAGTGAGTTCCAGGTAAAGTAAGGGGCTCTATCTCAAAACAAGATACACATGAACACACATGAACATGCACACGCTTTCCCTTTCCTTCTATTTCCCTCTGTTAGGTAGACAGGACCAGGAACTGATTTCCTCAAACTAAGTAGGGAAAACTGAAGCAGGGCTGAGACAGTTCTTGGGACATCTGGTTGACCTCTAGCACGTCTGTTTTTAGCCTCCCTGGGCTTTTTGACTGAGATCATAGTTGTTTCCTATCTCTCTGCAAACAACTAAGCTTCCCCCCTCTCTCCTTTGATTCCAGCTTCAAGCTGGCAGGTATTTTTTTTTAAAGATTTATTTATTTATTATATATAAGTACACTGTAGCTGTCTTCAGATCTCATTTACAGATGGTTGTGAGCCACCATGTGGTTGCTGGGAATTGAACTCAGGACCTCTGGAAGAGCAGTCCGTGCTCTTAACCGCTGAGCCATCTCTCCAGCCCGCTGGCAGGGATTTTTAAGAAGGACATGAGCTCTGTCTCTGCATCAGACTTCATTCCGTTCTGTGTCTAAGCAGCTAAAGGTTTCGGACGATCTCCATCTGCTTTTCGTTGTTGTCGCTGTTGTGCTTTGTTTCACTTCCTTTTGCTTTCTTTCTTTCTTTGAAACCGGGGTCTCCTGTAGCCCAGGCTGGCTTGGAACATTGTGCTGGACAATGACCTCAAACTTCTGATCCTTCTGTCTCCACCTCAAAAGCGCAAGGATTACAGGCATAAAGGTGGGGATCAAGCCCAGGCCTCTATACCTGCTACACGAGCGAGCACTGCACCAGCTGAGTCCTCTCTTATGAAGACATCCAATAATGACCGAATCCCTCATCTTCCCGCTCCCACCTGCCCAGTGATGCGATTACAGGATATGCCGCCATATTTGTTGTGAATAGAAGCCATGGCTTCAAACCCTCCACCAACTGAAAGGCATCCCCAACTCTCACACTAATTTCTAGAGAGACTATAGATTTCAGTATAATCTTGATTAAAGAGAGATTTGAACAGTTGAGCAGTCAGCTGCCATTTTGGTGATATATATATAAAATAGTTCATTGTTGAAATTTAAAATAATGATCTGGAGACATTTTGTATGAATATAAATGTAGTTTGAAGGAATGGTTAAAAAAACTTACATTATGAATGATGGTGACTTACACGATGAAATTAAAGTGTTATATTTTCTGTAATAATAATTTATCACATATGACCCACATACAATGCTTAAGCATAACATGTAAAATTGAATTCAGTCATCTTTGATAATTTGCTGACTTTCAGCCTGAAAACCCACAGCTTTACCCCCATTTCTCTAGTTTGTCATTCCTAAGGTGTATTTGTCAAGGCAGGCATGTGGAATACATTTTAACTAATAATGTGTCAGTTTAATTTATAGCTTTTAAGTGCTTACAAATTAGGGTGTGAGCCTCCATTTATACTCTTGCCAAGGGCCCCATGAGCACCAGGGACTAACCCGAGAGCAGCACCCAGCCACAAGTACATTCCAGAACCAGGCACTTGCCAAAACCTGCAAACAAGACGCCTGGCTTAGTGGCAAAGGCCTGTTGGGACCAGGTGTTTGACACACACGCTACGCCAAGGACAGGGGAGCCAGCTAGGGTGAGTGCTGGAATGAGCATCCTGGAAAGGAGGTCATGATCCCTGGAGCTGGGATGTAGTCCAAGGAGGTGGGCTGGGGTCAGTGAAGGACAGCTGTAGCTATGGGTCTCCAGGATTCGGTGGGGGAGACACTCCCTCTCCTCAGGCCTGAGAAGAGGGCGGCAGGTGTCAAAGGAAAGAATTGTCTACAGCACACAGGGTGCACCCCTTTAAATCCCAGCACTTGGTATACAAAGGCAGGCAGATCTCTGTGGGTTCGAGGCCATCCTGATCCACATAGTGAAGTTCCAGGACAGCCAAGGCTACGTAATTGAAAGGTTCTGCCTCAAGAAGATACAGAATAAGCTGCAAGGAGAAAGTCTTGGGGCCTAATCCAGGCAGGCTTCCCTATAGAGGCCAGAGAAATAGGTGGAGCCTGCAGTGAGAAGGAGAGACTCTAGCAGGAGCAGCATCACAGAGGATGCTGGGCTGGCCGACAGGTCCAAGGGATCACGTGCAAGCAAGTGCCAGCAAAGGGGAAGACTAGTGTTGGGGACTGGCAAGATGTGAGTGGGTAAAGCCCTTGTTTAATAGACCTGGCAGCTCATTACATCCTGGGAGCCCTTAGAATCGCTGGGAAAGAGAATCAACTCCACAAAGTTGTCCTCTGACCTCTACACATGGGCCATGTCACGCGTGCACCTGATCTCACACATTTACACGTTTCGTTTTTTAATTTGAAGAAAGAAGAGTGTCGGGCCGGGTGTTGACACTTTGGAGCTGTGACTGAGCTGAAGGAGAGCAGACCGGAGGAGCCTCGCTCTCTCTGAATGGAAGTGACAAAGATGTGACGGCTCCTAGGCGGAGTTGAGGTTTTTACTGTAGATACTGAGGGAGAGACCAGCCGGAGGCATCTGGAGGACTCCAGACTGAACCAGTAGACTAGTCAAGGCCACGGCCTGGGGGTGGGGATGCGGATGGCGGGGGGGTTGGCTTGTGGGAGTGGGTGGGGCAGTGGAGAGGGAAAGAAGAAAGAGGGACAGGAGAGGGGGTGGGGAGAGGAAAAAGAACCAAGAGACTGAGAGGCCAAAATGTCTGGGTTATACAGGAATCAGAAGCTACGGGGAAGGGAAGGGAAGCTCAGGACCTGGAAAGGTTTATGGTTGGGAGCAGGGTGCAAAGTGCGTGCAAAGTGCAGAGAGAAGCCAGGACTCTGCAGCTGGGACTTACAATGCTGAGAAAGGGTTGGGGATTTAGCTCAGTGGTAGAGCGCTTGCCTAGCAATGCTGAGAGAGCCTGGCAGCCAGTGTCCACTTTGATATGGTTTTTGGTTTGGTTTGGTTTGGTTTGGTTTGGATTTTCAAGACAGTGTCTCTTTGTAAACCAGGCTGGCCTCCAACTCAGAGATCAGACCTACCTCTGCCAGGAATTAAAGTAAACTGGGATTAAAGGCATGGTGGCCACCACACCCCGCTCCCCTTTAATGTGTTGATGGGCTCCTCAGCCTTCTGTTCTGAAGCATTTTTGGGACCAAACGCTCTCTCTGCTAGGAGCTGCTTACCCACACCATGTCTGCTCCTACAGCAGAGTGTGTCCCAGGCAGGCAAAGGCAGGGACTGAAGATTCCTGGCTCAAGTCAAACTGAAGCTTTGACTCCCTTCTCCTTTAACTGAAGGAGGATCTTGAGTCAAAATTTTAAAAGTTTGAAAAAAGTCTGGGGACCAAGTCCCAGAGGACCAATCCTGCACTGCGGTTGTGTCATTGCCTCTCAGGCTCTTGCCTCTGGGTATCCATCCAATCCCTTCTTTCCTGAGCTGACCTGGAGGGAGGAGGGGATCCACACACGCGGTAATTCTAACCGGAGGATTTCTTTCCATTGCGTTTGACCTCCCAGAGGCAATTGACTCTCAAGTTCTTTTTTTCTCCCCGGGTCAGACACAGAAGACTAAGTTGGACATTTCCCAACGGAAACTGACTACTTTGCTGGAGGAAATGTTACATCAAAAGCATGATAGTACAAGACCACAGGGATGGATGAGGCCAACAGGAATCATTTTTTATTCGGACAGAATTGAATTCAGCCTCAGGAGAGTCAGCTGGTCCTGGTGTGGACGCCGGGTCATTTCTCAAAGACCCAGCCTTGCGTAGCCTGTGGGGCTGAGCACTTCATCCAGGCATGAGCAAATGAATTCGGGATGTTGGGGGCCTCAGCTGTCTCTTGGCCTTGGGCTGAGATGCTGGGATGAGCCAGCGTAATTCCCAAGGAAGTAGCAAGAAGTAACAATAGTAAGAGAATCTAGTGGCGTGGTTTTGGACTCCTTTCATTCACCCAACAAGCAAGATAGACTAAGCTTTGGCTGATGTGAAGGGCACAGATGAGATCTTTCTTCTTCCTGCTCCTGCTTCATCAGGTTCCAAATATAAATCAAACAGATTGAGACATCCTCAAGAAAAAAAAAAAAAAAAAAAAAAAGGCGGTGGTGGCGCATGCCTTTAATCCCAGCACTTGGGAAGCAGAGGCAGGAAGAGCTATCTCTGTGAGTTCAAGGCCAACCTGTTCTACATAGTAAGTTCTAGGACAGCCAAAGCTACCTAGTGAGGCCCCGTCTCAAAAGGACAAAGAGAAAGGAGAAAGGGAAGAGGGAAGGAAGAAAAAGGAGAGGAAGGAAGGAAGACAGACAATTAACTCTGTTCATAGCTGGGAGGTAGATGTATTCAGATCTATGTAGAAGAATTAGCCACCGCTACCCTCCAAAACCCTAGGCTTGAAGGATCATCTCGGTCATTAACTATACATCTAGGAAGAGAGAACTTCAGTAGAGGAATTACCAACATCAGATTGGCCTTGGGCGCATCTGTAGGGGCATTTTCTTTTTTTTTTTTTTTTTTCTTTTTTTTTTCCGGAGCTGGGGACCGAACCCAGGGCCTTGTGCTTGCTAGGCAAGCACTCTACCACTGAGCTAAATCCCCAACCCTGTAGGGGCATTTTCTTGATTGCTAACTGGTGTGGCAGGGCCCAGTCCACTGTAGGCAGCATTATCCCTAGGTCCATGCGGGGGTGGGGGCTGTATAAAAAATAGTGGCAGAAATTGCTCAATAAACATGCCCATTACTCTCTCAGAGCGCCCACACGGCCACTCACAACCGCCTGTAACTCCAGCTACAGAGGGTCTGACACTCTCTACTGATGGCTACAAGCTCATACACACACGGGGCACACAAATACTCTCAAACAGACACATATGAAATAGAATTCTCTTAAAGGGATGGAGTTAAAGAGCACTCGATGTTCTTGTGGAAGACCCAGGTTTGATTCCCAGCACCCATATAGTGACTCACGATCACCTGTAACTCTCTAAGTCCTGGGCCTCCAAGGGCTTTGTTAGGTCCCAGGCATGCACATGTCGCAAATACATATATGCCGGCAAAATACTCACTCATATAAATAAAATATGAATAAATAAATAAATAAACAAACAAACAAATAAATCTTTAAAAAATTAAAAAAAGAAAGAAGGAAAGGAAGAAGGCTAGCACAAAGAGCCTAGGACTTCAAGCCATTAAGCATCCTTACTCATTGGTTTCTGCTTCAGTTCTGGCCCCGACGTACCTTGATGATGGACTGTAACCTGTAAATTGAAATAAAATCTTTGCTCCCTAGGTACCTTTTGATCACAGCATTTGTGACAACAATAGAAAGTAAACTAGAACAGCCCTGTATTGAATGTTTGCTGCCCAGTGCAACAATATTGGGAAGGACTACAGTTTGTACCTAGGATGTCTCCCAAGAGCTCCTTACTAAAGCTGAGAGCTCTAGTATAGTGCCCAGGTGGCACCCAGTAGGAGGTTTATGATGTTGGTAATCCCTTCAAAGAGGATTGTGGGGTTCCACTCGACGATCCTCTCTCTTGAACTGTGCATTGAGAAAGGGTTCTTCCCAGCTACAGTTTTTGTGTTTTTGTTTGTTTGTTTGCCATAGGCCCACCCATTGTTATATGTGGCTTTGTCACAAACCCAAAAGCAACAGGCCCACCATGCCATGGACCAAAATCTCCAAACTGTGAACCAAAATATTCCTTTCCATTTGTAAGCTGAGTGACTCAAACATTTTGATACAGTAAAGGGAAGCTGACTCACACAGAAGGCAGTGGAAAAATGGGGTCTGGGGGGCTGGAGAGATGGCTCAGTGGTTAGGAGCACTGACTGCTCTTCCAGAGGTCCTGAGTTCAATTCCCAGCAACCACATGGTGGCTCACAACCATCTGTAATGGGATCTGATGCCCTCTTCTGGTGTGGCTGAAGACAGCTGCAGTGTACTCATATACATAAAAATAAGTAAATAAATATAAAAAAAGGAATGGGGTCTGAGGAAGGTCTTTAGGTTATTGGTACTGTGCCCTTGAAGGGGAGTGTGAGACCCTGATGTCTGTCTTCTTGGTTCTGTTTAGCTTCCTGGCCATGAGTCAAGTTTATTATTCTGTCGCATGTTCCTCCATGTTCTGCTGTTTGTCTGCAGCCCTCAGTACTAGGATGCCAAATGACTCATGGGACAAAGCTCCTAAAAGCCTAGTCAACGTTTTGTCCTTTTAAGTCGATCCATTCAAATACCTGAGATCCTTGTTTACTTCTTTTTGTTTTGTTTGCTGTCCCAGAGATAGAACCTAGGGCCTTGCGCATCCTAGGCGAGTGCACTCTACCATGCAGTGACGTGTCCAGCATCGGGTATTTGATAATAACAGAGTTAACACAGCACCAATGAACGCACAGACTGAAGAAGGCAGGAGTCCACCTAGCGTGGACCCTCAGCGATGCGAGGACTGTTACTTACTTGAGTTGGGGCTGTGATGTGAGTGTTTTTTTTCTTTTTAATATTGGAGACAGTATAGTGACGTTATTAAGCAATTCAATTGCTCTCTCTCTCTCTCTCTCTCTCTCTCTCTCTCTCTCTCTCTCTCTCTCTCTCTCTCTCTCTGTTCTTGACACAGCAATTTTCCCTGCCAGGAATTCATTCTATAAATTCACAAATGTGCAAAGGCTCGTGAGCGAGGACCTCCGTTGCTGCACTGCTTCCAACAGTAAAATAATGGAAACAAGTGTTCATCCACGGGGACCAACTGAGCAAAACAGGGACAACGTAATAAAAAGAGCAGCCTGGACATGTGCAGATATTGGGGAGCTGCACAAGAGAACTTGAAAGCAAATCACAGAAGAGTGTCTCTATGCTCACCCGTGTATTTGATTGAAATGGCAGACGTTTGGAACAATGCATATGCATGCATTATTGGAATATGCATGCACATGCATGAACTACAAACTTGGCCACCACTGAGGGACCTTTCCTTTGTACTTTACACTTTTCTCTGTTGCTTTGTATTTACTTTATATATATTTTCATGTGTTACTTTTAAAACATAAAGAAACACGTTAAAGAAGAAACAAGGAACCAATGAGAGGGTAATTTATCAAAAAGGGAATATGGAACTTCCTGAATTTATCACTAAAAGGCAGGCAAACTCAGTGAAAGGGCCAGGAGGGTGTAAGAAGTGGGGAAGGGGCTGATTGCTAGACTTTGTTACTCGCGGTTTGCTGCGCTTGCCTGCCAAGCGGGACTCCTTGGGACTTAAACCATTCTGCTGTAGGCCTTCCAGCAAGATGGTGAAGAGTCCTTTCCTTCCCCACTAAGAACAGATGGCTCAGTTGTGTGAACACAGAAAGAGGTAGTTCTGTATAGCCAGAGCCACTGACAGGAAGCTGCACCTTGAGAAAGTCTCTGGTCAGCTGAAGCTGAATGTAGTTTGCCTGGCCAATCTCTGTCCTAGCCAATGGCAGGACGGAGCTCCAGCTTGATTACCACCAAGACTTGGCACAGGAGTCTTGACACCGTGGAAGTGATGGCAGAGTGGCCAGTATCCAGCGACAGTGAGAGGAAACAAACCTAACTCTGGGTCAGGAATGCACCAGAGAAAGAATCAGAATGCTTGAAGGGAAGTTACTAGACACCAGTGTACCAGAGTCCTACGTTTTATGAATGATACCCAGATTTCATTCACTCATCTGAAATTGAATTCTTCCTGAGTGCAAGACACAGAATGATGCATAGGAAACAATACACTGAGCAAAAGAAACATGGGGTTTATTGGGTTGAATTAAATTAAAATACAATTGTCAATATCCAACATTTGGGAACCCGCAAAAAATGGCAATCCCTTATGCATTGGCATAAATACATTCTGACAAGAGAGAAAAGAAAAAAATTCTATTACCCAGTTAATGGCTTAATTACAATTTTGAGAAAGAGCAATGAGGAAGCAATCAAATTGGATCCAGTGTTGTGCCTGTGTGCATGTGTCTGCATGTTGGTAGTCAAGAAAGGTTTCCTCTTAAGAGTTAATTCTGGAGCAGGCAATAGTGATCCCAGCACAGGAGGCAGAGGCGGAAGGATCTTGAGTTCAAGGTCGGCCCGGTCTACAGAGTAAGTTCCAGGACAGTCAGAACTATACAGAGAAACCCTGTCTTGAAAAACCAAAATGGAGAAGGGGGAGGAGGAGCAGGAAGAGGACAAGGAAGAGAAGGAGAAAGAAAAAGAAGTTGGGAGGAGGGGGAAAAGGAAGAGGAGGAGGCGGCAGCAGCAAGAAGGGCATAGGCTTGGGAATTATTTGGCCACACATTGTTTATTTGCCATGAGGCCCTGGGCTAATTTCTCAGCCTCACTGAGCCTGTCTTTGTCCGCTGTAAAATGGAGGTTTAACTACCCCATGGGGATATTTGATGAGAGAACAAGTAAAACCCTGAGTCTTGGCTGACACTGGGAAGAGACTTCATAACTTAGCCTCTGTCCCTTCTAGGCAGCACACAGAAAAATGCACACATATGCACGCGCGAGCACGCGCGCACACACACACATGCACGCACTCCACACACAGCATTAAAAGTACCTGGGTGGTGTCTCACCCTCTCCCTAAGGGGCAGAAGTGCACAAGCCAGCGTCTTCTTGATGTTTTTGACACTTGCATATATTCTCAGTTCCCAAACTCAATCTCTTTTAGTGTTGAAATCTGAAGTCTCAGGTGCCTGCCCTTCTAGGGCAAAGTCAGCTCTGTCTACATTGGCCCCTAGATGTCCCACCCTAAACCTCTTGCTATCCTGCCACTAGATTACTCCTTTCTCTCGATGTTCTAACTGCTAGAGCTTGCTCTGGATTTTTGGCTTTAAGAAGTTAAGACTAAAGCCTTTAGTTCTAGCACTCTGGAGGCAGAGGCAGTCAGATCTCTGCAAGTTCAAGGTTCAAGGCCAGCCTGGTGGACAGAGTGAGTGCCGGGACAGCCACAGAGAAGCAATGTGTCTCAAAAACAAACATTAAAAAGTTAAAAGTGAATTGAATCCCCTCACTCACATATCCCAGACCTTTCTAGTCAATCCCTGAATATGACATGGAGGATGGGCTCAGCAGCTGGTCATGGAATTGTCTTCCGGGGCAAGAGGAAGGTAAACAGCTGGAAGTTGTACCAAGCCGTCTTAGATTTCTGATGTGGTTCCCTGAAGCTTGGCTCCTTGAGTTCCTCAAGGTACTGTCGGGGCTCAAGACTTCTGTCAACCCCAACTGCTACTCTATACTAGATGGCTGATCCATTCTTCCAGTGCCCTGCCTATCCTGGGCCAGCCCCGCCACCAAGCTTTGGAGTCCGTATCTGTCTGTCAGCCTTGGTAAACAGGATTCCCTTAGTGCCAGTGCAAGAGCTTTTACTCAACACACTGGCTGGAGGCAGATTGGGTGTCATCCTGGAAGAGATAAGTATGAGGCTGCGACCCCCGGGCGCCAGGCTCGACTTGGATGGGTTTTAAAGTCTTCCTGCATCCTGCCATTTCTGCATCCAGGCTGATCACGTTGTAGGTCATCCCTGGTCTCGTGCCTGTAAGTTTTCTTTCTTGGCTGCTGAAACATTGAGAAAACATGGTTTCTGGAGCCAATCAGGCCTTAGTTCTAGCTCTGACAAACACAGTCTTTCCAGACCCATCTTCTCATTGGTAGGACAAACAGAGGTTCAATAATAGCATTTAATGGGCACTTATGTACCGGGCTGTTTGCTTTTGTTTCCAGTGTTCTGTAAATAAACCAGGAAAAAAGCACACACCACTACCCCTCCCTCTTGGTGATGAGCATGGGCGGGGTTTAGTCAGTCTCTGTCCATCGTGGGAATTCCAGTCCTCCTCACAGTGATGGTTTCAGGGTGGAAATGTAACTACATTCTGAACAGTTAGATATGAAGGGATGATCTGGGGTTTTCTGAAAGCTTTCCACTCTCTACCTACAGACTTTTATGTTTGCACGTGCACACACACACATGCACGCGAACACACACACACACATTCACTCTACCTGGAACAACTGCAGCTGTTTTGCAACTCTGAAGGCAGTAGGCAGTAAATTGACGGCTGAAAGAATGAATGTTGGTTCTCGTTGATGTATGTCTTCATTAAGTATCCAAGTCACTGATGCTGAAACTCAATCATATCTGGACCCGAGAGGGGGGGACACAGGCAGGCAGGCAGGCAGACAGACAGACAGAATGAGTGTATCACTGGGCATGTGAAGGTCAGAGAACAATCTTCCAAAGTTGGTTCCATTTTTCCACTATGCAGGTCCTGGATGAAAGGGGTCATCAGGCTTGGTGGCAATCACCCTTATCCAGAATCACCTCATCAGTTCCCTGCTGTCACATAATTTATGAAGTGTCTGTCCATGGGTTTCCATACCCTTTCTGTAAGTGAAGCACACCACTGTGCTTTCAGACCCAAGAAGATCCAACTAAGAATTATCTACCAGCTTCCTCAAGCGTCATACAGGTGAGGGCACGGCAGAACCTACCATTCAGCACTGAGCATGAAGTGGACTACCAAACTTTCGCCTGTGCTCCCAAAAGCTAAATTCCTGTGCCCTAAACGTTATCTAGGCAGGAAGCTAACATGTGCATAGATTAACTCCAGCTGGCCCCAGTGCAGACCTATAATCCCAGCTACTGGAGAGACTGAGGCTGGAGGATTCAAGTACAAGTCTTGTTCAAGGCCAGCCTAGGCAACTTAGTGAGATCTTGTCTCAGAATAAAGACAACGAGGGGTGAGGCTAGGAAGTTCTGTGCTTGCCTGTCGTATGTGATGCTCCATCCAGAACTGCAAAACATAAATTCTTTTTCTTCACTACCTTTCCTCATTGAAGAAACATCACTTCCCAAAAGAACTCCAGTGGATGCGGGCAGAGGGTCTTGGGGACATGACACAAGGTGCCCTAATGTTTTTCCCATGATCACTTGCCCCATTCCTTTCTCTCTCCCCTCTATCATCCCCCACCCCCAAAACAACTGGATTTAGATAGAGACTGCTGAACCACTGAACAGCTACTGTCCCCCAACCTCCACTCAGGTGTTAAGGGACAGTGGATTAAGCCACACCTCAGCGCTTTAACAGGTGCCTGTCAACACTGCAAGTGTAAAATAAAGAGAAATAGCAAGAAATCCCTCATGGGGCCCAAGTGAGCACAGGCAGAAATCAGACACTTACACTCTCCAGTGTGAACTTGTAAATTTTAAGATGTGGATGCTTTTTGAAACAGCACGCTTACTTCTTGGGAAAGGAAATAAATATGTAGAGGTCATTTACTGTGAGCTCTACAAACACACACACATACACAAAGACACACACACATAAGACACACAGAAACACAGACACATCTCCCCTACACAAACACACACACACACACACACACACACACACACACACACACACACACACACACACACACAGGAACAACCCAGATATCTCTCATGGACAGGAGGAAGTGGACTAATTAACTCATCCTTTAAAAACATTTATTTTATGTACATGAGTGTTTTGCTTTCTCGTGCGCACGCACACGCGCATGTGTGTGTGTGTGTGTGTGTGTGTGTGTGTGTACCATGTGCATGTTTGGTGCTCCAATAGGCCAGAAGAAGGTGCCAGATCCTCTGAGACCAGAGGTAGAATTGTGAGCCACCATGAGGATGCTGGGAACTGAGCCCTGGCCCTTTGCGAAGGCAGTAGGTGTTCCTAGCACCTCAGCTGCCTCTTCATCCCCAACTCAGTGACTTGAGTGCTTAAAGCCATGAACATTGACGGAGTAAAAACACAAGAGATGTTAAAGAACCCTGGATCTTAACGGTGGGCAATAGGCTACACTGTCTCATTTCATTAAAAAAAACCATGCATCTGTATATAATTATAGAAAAAGTTGTGAGGCACAGTCACGCCAAAACATTGAGAGGATTATTCACAGAGTATTAGAATCTGAAGTGGTTTTAGTTTCTTTCCCGTTTACTTCCTGTTTTCCCGTGACATGAAGAGTGTTACTGCCCCCTCAGGACAGAGCAGCATGGTTATTAGGGGAGACTGAGGCCTAGACAAGCCCTCTCTCTACACTGAATGACTAACAAAGTTGTAGACAGTATGCTATGACTGTCCCTGCTGTGCTGTGTGGCATGAAGACTCACTTCCTACGGTTCCCAAGTGCACCAGGGATTTTGTTACGGCATCTGACCGCTCCTTTAGTTCGAACTAAGAACTGGCAGGAATCCAGCAGCAGCAGGAGCCCCAGACAGACAACAGCTGGGATATAAGTACTCAGGGACTCTTCCAGGACCACCAAAGTGAAGACAGCCCCTAGAACAGAAAGGAAATCCAGGAAATCCAAGAACTCAGGGATTCCGGCCCAGGCTGGCCCATTCCAGCTCAAGCCCTACCCACCCACCCCCCAATTAATCACTCCTCTACCCCTCTTCAAGAAAGCAGGACAAAGAATTAGAAGCCTCTTGAGCTAATGGATGCCCTGGAGTAGGGGAGAGTCAAAGCGGGAAGATGGGGATGTGGAAACTAACTTTCCCTCAACTTTTCTTAATAACCCTAAATCTACTGGAGAATTCAGAATGGGACCCGGGGGCTCGAGGAGAAAGTGTGGTAATGATCTGAAAGTAAAGAATGTTTTAGTGGCAGTAACGTGACACCGGCCAGGGGGTGCGAATCAGCGCAAAGGTGTCTAGCCTTTGCAGCAGCAGTTGTCCTGTTTGTACACTGGCGTTTCTTGTTGGTGGAACTCTTGAGAAAATGTCTTCTAGAGAAATTCTCTGCCTCTTTGGTCAAGGGACCCCGGCTTCCCGGCTGGCTGCTTCTACACCCACGAGATACATTATACATTAAGTGGCGGCTGCTGTTCCATACCCTCCAGGAGTGAGCATCTATCAGAGGAGGAGCTCTTGAAGTCATACTACATGCTTACACCGGGACACAGCATGGCCACAGACAGGATGGGGAAAGCATGTGACAGTGTCACCATGGCCAGGATATGGTACAGGCATTTTAAAAACTCCTAGTCTCGAGATTGTGGAAGCTATGGCAGAGCAGCGTGTGTTCCTAGTCCCAGAAGAGAGGACAGACAGCATAAGGAAAAACATCTGATTTTTTTCTATCGTCCCCAGGAGACCCCAGTTGCCCCCTTACCCATCATGAGGAGGATCAAGAGCACGTTACTGATCTGCTGTAGCACAGGTGGACCCACGACCAGCAGCAACCCAGCCAGCAGTTCCAGCCAGCCCACAGCTGCTTGGTAGCTTATAGGATCTGGCTGGTAGCCCAACACCTTCAACGGGAACACCTCAGCAAACTGCTCGAACAAGGCTTTCTATGGGTAGTAGGAAATGCCTGTCAGTACCACTCATCAGAAAATGCAGTGCCTGAAGGCATAACAGAGACCTCTGCCTGTAACTGGCTCCCCTAACAAAACTACTACAAGTTGAGACTGGCTGTTAGCTTAAGAGGCCTGTAAGAAGGGGGCTACCCTATGGGGCTGACCTTTGCAACCAGGAGCAGTCACGCCTAAGCGAAAAAGGGCTTCCGGTGTAGAGATGGCTTTATGTCCTCATCAGCCCTCTCCATAGGAGAAAACCCAGCTTCAAATCCCAGGAGAAGGTTGCAGGGCTTGGACCTTCCCATCTAGGGCCAGGGCCTGGGAAAGATTCTCTTTTTGCCAGGCAGGCCTGGTTTCTCTTCTCTCTGAATATTTGCAGGTGGGATGGCTCCTTAGAGAATGGCTGACACTTTCCATCTCCTATGCAGGTCCTAATCCCACTGTGGCAGACACAAGGAACAGCTGAAGGGGTATAAAGTAACACACCTTACTCAGACCCTTCCCTGGGCCAGTTCCACCCTCAGGACTGCTTCCTATGGTTCAACAGCAGCCCTGCCTCTCCTACTCACTCCTCCATGGAGGAAGCTCCATGTTGTCATCGACAGAGTTACTCTAGAACCCCACTTTACAATTCTGTGCTGGGCTACAGTGACAGCTATCCGAGAGAGAGAGAGAGAGAGAGAGAGAGAGAGAGAGAGAGAGAGAGAGTGAGTGTGTGTATGGCCCAAGGGCCACACATGAGACACACTTGCAGAGAGTTTAAGCTGTCTCGATTTTACCATGTCTATCCCAAAGAACCCACCATCTTTGGGAAGAAGAAAAAAAGGAGGGAGAAGAGAGGAAGAGGAAGAAAATTGGAAGAAGAGGGGAGAAGAGAAGGAGGAGGAGTATGTAGGCTTAGGAAGCAACAGGGGTCTTCCACAGAGCCTGAGTGCCTGAACGTGCTGGTGGACCCTCTCGGGATAAGGTCACAGTCAGTGACCTTTAGGCTTCCATCCCAGGCTTCATGGGACACCGAGGAGACTAGGTTAGATTAGTCTACTTTGGGACTTGCTTGACTAGCTGTGTCATGTTTTGGCAAATTACATTTTACCCTCAGAGCTAGTTCCTAAGCTTAAAAAATAAATTCTAAGGTGGTAAAAGCCGTTAATTCCAGTACTTAAGAGGCAGGGGCAGGTGGATCTCTGCAAATTCTAGGCCAGGTACTATATATAGTGTGTTCCAGGCCAGCCAGCCAGAGCTACATAGTCAGAAGAGCAGCTCAAACAAACAAACACCAAATAAAGTAAAATTCTGCCTCTCCAGCCTCCCCAAACTGGAACAATGAGTGGTGGACGTGAGATGCAGAAGGGTGCTAGGTCATTTTTTCACTGTCTTCCTGGACCTTCTGAGTCACATCACTTCTCCAGCTCTAAATCGGACTGTAGACAGCATACTTGGGCAGAAGTAGAAGTCCCGTTCCCTCCCACCTGGAGAAGGTTAGAAAACTGGAGGGAGGCCCAGGCGTCCTCGAACCCGAAGGCAACCCGGTTCCCCGGGAACCAAGCACACGCTATCCTTCCCCGAGTGTCGCTCACCATCTGTTGTGACACGGGGGCCGAGACCTGAAAGAGCTTGGCAGCCCCGGTGAGAGTGAAGAAGACGCCAAGCAGAACTCGCAATGCGCCTAGACTGACCAGCATGGCAGCGCAGGGCTTCCTGAACAACCCTTCCTCCAACCCGGAAGACCACAGTCGCCCCGCCCCGCCCCGCGCCCGCCCCGCGCCCGCCCCGCCCCTCCCAACTTCCAGCCCCGCCCACTAGTGGTCATCTCCACTAAGACCCACCCACTGAGGCTTCTCCACACTTATTGCCGAGGGGGCAGTGTGGGTGGGGGGAGGGGATCACGTGACCCAGCCTTCAAGCCCACCGCGCTGGAGGAATCTGACACCACCTAACCCGGTGAGTCTCCCCGGTTTGCATTTGTATGGAAGTTACTTGTAGGGCTGGAGTGGAGTAGTGCTCAGTGGTTAGGAGCACTGACTGCCCTACCAGAGGTCCTGAGTTCAAATCCCAGCAACAACATTGTGGCTCATAACCATCTGTAATGAGATCTGACGCCCTCTTCTGGTGTCTCTGAAGACAGCTACAGTGTACTTACAGATAATAAGTAAATAAGTAAACAAATAAATAGATAAATCTTTAAAAAAAAAAGAAAGTTACTTGTAAATTAGTG
This sequence comes from Rattus rattus, assembly GCF_011064425.1. NCBI lineage: Eukaryota > Metazoa > Chordata > Mammalia > Rodentia > Muridae > Rattus > Rattus rattus. The sequence goes on from NC_046154.1 coordinate 31,156,232, forward strand.
AACCCTACAATTAATGAGCAATAAAGCAGTAACCAGTTAACTGTAACTTATTCACCTAAAATACCTGCCCCTCCCATTGCTCAAATGAAAGAAAAATGAGAAAGATGTTTAAAGAATCCCTTACTCGCCTGCCCTGGCAGAGAACCAATTTTTTCTGGTTGTCGAGTTTTCTAACACACGCCCAAAAGGAAAATAATAATAATAACACTCTAAAAATGATTAAACAATGTTCAAGGAATTTTCACAACAGTCACAAATTATATAAAACTAACACCTCAGGGTACAAGGGTAAAAGTGTTGCCCTGCATACATACGTTTGTATACCATCTGTGGCTGAAACTTTTATGACAGTCAGCTACAGCCAAGCAGGATGCACCTGTGATTCCCACACTAGCGAGGAAGAGGCCTGAGGACCACCCAAAGTTGAATGCCAGCATGGACTACACAGCAAGAACTAGGCTAGAGAGGACTAGAGTGCAAAGCCCAGTCTCCAATCAAAAAAAAGTTCCCAAGCCCCAGTCTAGAGGTCCAGAAGAAGCCTACATTATGTCTCAGACTCTCCTGCTGTTCATACTTGCTTGCCGGCCACCTACTTGGAGCCGCTTTCCATCTACACATAACTCGCTGAGGGCTGGCGACATGGCTGGTGACTAAAACTGCTCATGTTTTTAAAGTGCGCCTGCCTACTTGGTTATGCGGGAAAGTACTGGTCGCTGGTCTAACTTAACTGTTTTCCTGAGTCACTTTCTCCTGTGATTACCTCAGATTCTAGGAAAGACAGACTGACCCACAGACATAATGTACAGTGAAGAACCACAGCTAGCTCCAAGCAACAGAGAACCTGGCAGAGCAGATCACCCCTTAAATGAGGGGGAATGACATTATGATGAGGCCGAAACCAAACCCTCTACAACTGCTCCCCTAAAGTTCTGACAGTGGAACTTCTCCAGGGCCATTTGCGGAACCAGAGCTCAAAGAATGATCAACCAGGCTACTGTCCTTACCAAGAAGACCAAATGTCAGGTACCCAACCCTCCTCTGTTCCCTTTTTTCTGTAACAGATCAAAGTCTCAGTAAGTCCTTCAAACTAAGGTGGTACTGTGTCGGACACCTTTAATCCCAGCAGTCAGGAGCAGAGGCAGTCGGATCTCTCCGAATTCTAAGCCAGCCTGGTTGATATAGTGAGTTCCAGAATAGCCAGGGCTATATAGAGAGAGCCTGTCTCAAACAGAGCAAAACAAAACTGCTGAGGTGGGGTCAATGAATCACAAGCTGTTCTTCCCAGCCCAATCCTGCTCTGCCCTTCACTGCTCACCTCTAACCGGTCTACTGGGACCAGTGAGTTGGCCTAGTCTCTTGGGGAACTCTGTGAACAAGACATTTCCTCTGAAACGCCAAGAACAATCACCAACATAAAGGCTACATTTTCTCCCTCATGTTATTAAAATTATATATAATTATGCTCAGTTCCACAGTTCTTAAATCCCTCTACAACAAAGGAAAAATATTAAAACATTTAATCACTGAAAATACAGATACATTAGCAAATTGTATTTTAGGATACTTATACAAAATTTAACACAAAATTATACACTCTGACAATAAGCAATACAGATACTAGTCTTTCTCCTTTGCTAACTTGTCTATCCTTGGAACCAATGACGTGACTGCCAATCTTAAGGAGGGACTGTAAGTCCGCAGGTCTCTCTGTTTTGAGGCAGTCAAGGCCGAGAAGGCAGCATCGCACAGACAGGTGCTTGAGAAGGGCAGGAGCAATTTCATTGCCTTTTCATGGAGCTCGGGATAACTTGTTTTTGCATTGACCCAAAACTGCGTGACAGACATTGATTTATGAACTGATTGGAATCTCGTATCTGAAGATAACGCTGCAAGGTTTTCTTCCTCCGAGTCAGTCAGATTGTTATCCTGGTAACTGGTGAAAGGATTCAGAAGCCACAGATTTCCTGAACGCAAGTCCTTTTCTGGTGGGTAACAATCATGGAATACCTGAGAAAGTCCTTCCAGGTGCTCACAAATAATGCTAGCAATGTTTCTCACGCTTACATCTGATGAGTCCAAGAACTCGGAAAATAGAGGGAACATATCATAATCATTCTCTTGTGCACGCTTCAACCACATTTTTAGC